>NW_025953056.1:215442-343070 GCF_022478825.1 Daldinia caldariorum | reverse complement strand
ATCCCCCTCTTCCCTTTATCACCGACGCGGGGCGTGTGCCACCGGAAAAAAAAAAAAAAAAAAAACACCACCCAAACCCGGTTTGTAAAAACCCCCCCCCCCCCCCCCCCCCCGAGTCCTTGAAACGCCCCAATGCAACGATGCTAGAGTGAAAAAAAGTAATGACGATGAATGCAATGGATATTGTCTATGTTCGTGTATGCCTTTGTCGACAACGGCCTAAACAATTGATTCTTCGATATATGTGGTTTGTTTCCTGCCACCCGCGCCGCCCGCGTCATGCGTGATATCGTTCCTCTTGACGATGATGAGCTGGAGATATGTATATATCGTGGGGGTATTATATGTGTATGTGCGTAGACCGGCTAAGACCCGAAAGTAATAAAATACAATATGCGCGGTGGGTTCCTGCCGAGAGCGCGCACAACTTTAACGGTGTCTGCTTACCCGGAGCAGCTTTGTTCTTAACCATAAGATGAACATGGTCCAGGTGCTCTGGGTCCGTCTCTTGGCCGTATTTCTGCGTCTGGTGGGCTGGAAGGGAACGCTCTGCGCTCCTCCGGCTTCGTTGCCAAAAGTAGGCGGGCTTCTCGTATCCATGTTGTCGTAGTTGCTGCTAGCAAATACCTCGGGTTCTCCCAAGGGGCTAGGGACGTTCTTTCGAGACGTGCTCGGTCGCGACATGCTGGTCCGAGAGATGGCTAGGCTCGGACGGTTGCTACTCGTTGCGCTAAACTTCCTGTGGTGTTTTCCGCGAGCAATCGCTTCCTCGAGCTCTGCCGCCTCTAATCGGGCTTTCACTGCCATCTGCTCCTTGTGCATAGCCGCCGCATGCTTTTCTTTTTCCAGAGCGCGCTTGTTGTCGGCTCGCTCGCGACGCTTGATCTCCTCTCGCGCATATTTTTCCTCTTTGGCCTTCTCTCTCAATTCAAATTTTCGACGCGCTTCTCGAAGGTGCTCAGCGCGGGTAGCAGTGTCGAGGTCCGACTTCGCGCGCAAACGCGGAAAGCCGCTCGCGTCGAACGAAGAACGTAGAGGAGACATTGGAGTTGAGCTGGCCGGTGATGCGACGTGATTTGAGGTGGGATTAGATGAGGATATGGGCGAGTCTTTAATAAGATCTAAACGGAAGTCCGATTGACTTGGGACTCTGGGGAGGTGAGAAGGTAGGGCTTGCGACGCTAAGACGGTCCGTGACGTGTTTATTCGGAGAGAGGGTGGGTGTTGAGAAGTATAGGACACGGACGATTTCGCATTTTTAACTTCTGTAAATGACGAAGTGCGCTGTGTACTTGCTAAAGACGGGCGCCGGATGCCTAACGTAGGTTGCGAATGTGAATGGGAGTTCATCTGAATATGAAGGCTATTCCTATGGCTGTGACTGGCATCTATGCTATTGCTTGCGCTGCGTCCGCTACCAGTGCTATTGGCGTTATCATCGTCCTCGTCATCCTCGTCCTCCGTAATGTCGAAGAAGGATGTTTGCGAATTGGCATACGATAGTGGCGGGGTCGAAGTCCGTGGGGTTTGTTGAAAGGGATGTACAAACGGTCCATTGGTCTGGTGGCGCGGACCTGAGTTACTAGATGTCGCGATTGATACGCGGCTAGCACCGCTAATAGACCTCGCATGATTGTATGGTTTCGCCCCAGCCTCTTCCAAAGTATAATTTAACTCTTTAGTCGACTCTTCGTACACTACCGTCACCCCCTTTCCTTTTGCTCCTCCTCCTCCTCCTCCTATCCAACTCTCGCGGCTCTGATATTGCTCATCCTGGTCCGTCCATGTCCTATCCAAATCTAACGAGCTCTTCTCCGACTGCGATGAAAGTTTCTTCAGAATTGGTTTGACCGCATTCTTAGCTCTCGACTTGCTTATCTTATTGCACGAGCCACGCGATCCGAACCCCGGGAGAGTTTGAATTGAGGCCATAGCGTAGAATGGCATGGGAACGATAGCCGACGTGCGGAAGTATACAGGTATACGTATACGTGTACGTATATGTATAGTTAAATGGGATAGAGGTAGTTAAATGTAAATATAAATGTTAATGGAAGTATATATAACTCTCTCTCACACACACACTATCATATACTATACGCGTACGTATTTGCCCGTCGCTAATCACAGAGCCACCGGCGTAGGTAAATAAGCCGTCTGGGAAGACAAACGGGATTGTTCTATGCGAACAAGTTAATTCTTTTGTCGCGCGCCGGAGCAGAGGGAGCAAAAAGGGGGCTCGTAGGGGCCCGCAAGACGGCCAAAGAGTCGGGATCACCGGAATAAAGACATTGAATAGGACCGACACTAAAGGGTCAGGTGCGCGACGACAGCTAACGATAGCTAGGGAGTTGTTGTTAGGTCGGAAGAATAAAAAGATTAAAAAGATAAAAAAGATGAATAAATCACTCAGAGCCTAAGGACGAGAGTTGTGCGAGAAGAGTGAGAAGTGAGAAGAAGCGATGACTAAGACCAATAATAAGACAATAAAATGGTTAATGGTCAAAGTAACATCAATAATAAGAAGACTTATATGCTTCATATGCTTCTAGATGTTCTAGGAACAGCAATTCTCGGGAGTTTTATCGTCCTTCTACCATGTGATAATAAATAACTGAGTCGGATAAGATGAACTGGTGGGCCCAAGTTTTGAGGGGTGGAGGGATTGAGGATTGTTCGGTCAATACAGCATAACGATGCGGATGGGACGCGCAGCAATTACCAGCATCCAAAGCTCGGTTCACCCTGGGAGGGGGGGACCAAGGCGGTGAACCATAGAACAAAAGCGGTATCTTCCTTCTCTCAAAACAATGGCTTTATTGGTGATAGCGTATCATCGGGTGAATTGGTGCTGTTCTTCTAACAATAACAATAGAATAAAAATAACAAGCAAGAAGAACAATAAATGAATCAATAAGCTAATCAATAATGACGAGTAAGCAAAAAATGTGTTTTTAGTGATGATGGTGAATAAGACGATAATGATCTTAAGATGATGATAAAAATCAACGAATATGATGGGAGGATTACGCAGCAATGCAATACACTCGAAGTACCTTAGATACCTAAGGTATTGTACATAGGAACTTTAGCCAAGAAAGGTTACCTAGCCAACTACCTAGGTTAGCTACATGTAGCGTCGACAAGGCCACAAGCAAGGCTTGTACAAGGTGTAAGTAAGGCGCAAGGCGGTGGGCGATGGACGATGGACGAGGACCAATTTGGATGAGAGACGATGGGGTAACAATAGTTTGTATGTAGTGCAAACCGCAAAACCAACCTGCAAGGTAGGACAATGAGGAGTTACATAAACTAACAAAGTCGGGTATGTCGGGAGAATCGTTAGAAAGAGTGAATGCGGTTTAGTAAGGAGAAGGTAAGGGTTAAAAAGGGCGATGATAGTGTGTAAAAGTAGGGTAAAGTAGGTAAAATAGGTCAAAGTAGTGTAAGTAGTGTCAGTTCAGCCTCACGATTCCGTTCTATTATTTTCAGCGGATTGGAGAGACTGGAACGATGGCCCTGTACGTGGTGGGGAAAAAAGTTGGGTTATTTTCGATGGAAAAGGAAAAAGAAAAAGGAGACGGAGAAAATATGGAACTTGGCACCATATTTTTTTTTCTCTCACCATTCCACTCACCTTCTAAGGAAGGGGGGGAGGAGGAAAAGACAGGAGGGGAGGAGAGGAGAGGGGCGAACGATTCGCCGGGAATGGCTGGCTGGGTCGGGGTAGGCGGCGCAACGTCGCCGGAACAAGGATAGGTAACCCTAACAAGGGATTTGACAAGGATGCAAGCTACGGTATGCTGTGGTATGCCTGTGGTATGTCTTATCGATTGCGGAAATTATCCACTGATAATACCGCATTTGATTAAAAGTTCTCCATTGATTCCCACTGATTCCTACCGATCAGCATCGAAGCACCGCCAGAACAAGCACCAGAGATCTAGAGCTTCTTCCTACTTTGGGTAGCATGAACTGACCATGCCAGCCATCATGCTCACTATGCCCGTTATGCCCACTCAGCTAGGTGTACTTGCAGTAGTCGGCCGAAAGGGTAAAAGAGAAAAAAAGAAGAAGAAATGAAAACGGGGTTCCCCTTATCTTCCCTTTCGCCAGCTCCGAAAGGGCGGAAAAGAATCGAAAGCTAACGTACGTTTCATGCATCTAACAACTGACGAACTTGTTTGGAATCGGGGGGTGGATTTGGGGATTTTGGAGCTTTTAGTGTGGACAACGCCGATTTATGTATCTAATATCACATCGCATCGTATCGTATCGCATCGTCAAGAGGCGGGGGGAGGGGGGGATCCGTGCTAATAGGTTACTAGGCAGGTAGATATCTTGTCTACGATCTGGAGAAGAGAAAAGTGTCGAACTGGTGATGTTTTTACTCTTACGAGTTATGAGAACTACCCCGAGGTAGAGGATAAAGGGGGTATAAAAGGGTAAGATGGATAAATAAGCTTGTGTGTTTTACGTCAAGGTCGTAGAGAATCAGAGGAATCCGTAGGAATTCTTTCTTCATCGTGAAATGGTATTCTCAACATACTCGACATACTCGAGGATCGAGACTAATAACCTCTTACTGGAGGTTGTTATACTTACCGTCTTTGATCCCTCAATGAGGACTACCCGGGGTCGTCTCTTACATGACAAGTAATAGACTCGCTACCTCGCTGAATTCAAAACAGAACTCCAGTGTGCCAATTATAAAATCCTGATGGGGTTGGGTCGTCATTTAGACCTGTCGCTCACCAAGATCGAAGATGGCCGCTTAGTTCTGTTGTCGCTATAGTGTGGTGGATGAGGACGTGGACGCAAGTCAGTCGATCGACTCCGTCTTAGCTCAGAACACCCTGGCGGAGCCGTGCCATGAAACGCCAATTGTCCGTTCACTTAGATGGCTGCACGTGTGCACCCGCCTGCGTCCGCTTGCGTGCTTGCGTGCTTTTTTTCTCGATATGTATAGAAACAGGCCGAGGCGGTGTATGTCGGTGATAAGTCGGTGACTGAACACTAAGCCGTTTGCTGATTTGGCGCCATGTCCGTGAACAGATTCCGATTTTGGAACGTTCATGATCTCGCGGAGATGTCAGTAAATCAGAGCTATAAATGTCTCAAAAGCCCACCGAATGTCGGAATCGCCAAAAGCATGACTGACCCCATAAGATGTCTCAGAATTGTCTTGGAAACAAAGAGTTGAAGAAAAACAATAGAAAGTTTGTAGGTAGGAATTATCCTTGACCAGTGTTGTGCCTGGTTTACTTGGATGGACAAACAAAATCATGACAAATACAAGCGCTTTATATAGCTCTGGCCGCAATCCAATCCTGGCTGTAAAGAGACAACAAGAGTACCTAAGGTAGGTAGGTTACTTTGAGAGGGGTGACTTTGTAGATGGCAATTCTTCCGCGTTCCCGGTTTCCGAAAGAGGACTTAGAAGAAGGCGGTATTTCAAAGGACTTGCGGGTTAGGATAAAAATAGGGCCACAGGAATTTCGTGGGGAAATTCTTTTCAACCAGGCTGACGGTGTCGGATTGGCCAGAAGTGAGACAGACTCCGCATCGGGCCTGCCACCTCATCATGAGGCAGACAAAGACGGGATCTGTGGAGATGATGTGGTCTGAGAGTTGCGGCACGGCGGCGCCCGACGGCCCGACTACGTGTCGTCTGGCCTAGAAAACTGTGGAGGTCGACACGTCGGTCTCGTATCGCCCCTTCGCTCGACGAGTCCGTATCGGAGCACGTTGGAAAGCCATACCGACGACACCGGTCTAGAACCTGGCTCGGTGGCGCTCGGTTGCCTGAGCCGTCGAAAGGAGACCTCAGGTCCCCCGTTCTCGGAGACCGGCCCGGCAGCGGTACCAACTTCCCTGCACAAAGGTAATCATCCCGAACCACTCCATCTTCCATGGCCGTACAACCACCACTCAACAGGACGAATTACGTTTGGGAATGGGGCCAAAAGGAGAGAAGAGAATACTATCACATGACAATTTCCGCATCAAGCAATAACGGCTCCACACAGACACTCGGTATGCCATCTGGATCAGACAAGTATTTTGTAAGAACGGAGGCGTCTCTTTGGAATAGGTTAGGAGGTAGTTACCTAGGCTATACATGGTAACATTCCGACTCCGTCCTTTCGGGAGGTCCGGCTTATTAAGGTTATGCAAGGTTCGACATCATGTACGAGGGTAGCGGGCGGCCCCGAGACCACACGGCCGAAGCACGTGTCTCGTAGTCTATTTTTCTGTTGATCACTAGCTAGTAACGGTCCAAACAAGGGGTTTCCGTGGGCGTGGCCTGCGGAGTATCTAAAACCTCTAAATCTGTTACGCGTCTTGGGCTTTAGCTACGAGGTGTCAATATAGGCATGTAAACAATCGTCCAGATGGGATATCCCGAGGACGAATAGGGTAGGACCTGGTAGGGTTCCCGAGTTTCCGGTTTGGAATGGTTGGCATAGCTTAGCAAAGGAGAAGGATCTTGGTCCGTTGCGAGGTGCTACGGTAGATATGGACAGCCAAACTCGCGTATCCGTTCCAAATCGAGCATGTTCGCCTCGTGCTTCCTATCGTGTGCTACTTTGTCACTATTGGACGACCACGGTCGGCTTTGTTCCTGGAAGAACAACTCAAAATCTGCCAACCTGTCTCCGCGGTACCGTAGAACCCTCGTAATCTGTAACTCGAGGATCGGCTCTCCGCTACCAAGATCGAGCCCCTTTCCCCAGTCGGTCGCCACCGCGTTTGACGTCACAGCGTTGAACGCGACGAAGATCGTCCGTCTCGTAGCGGCGTGAGGGCATCTCTAGCGCTTGGCAGACCGGCGTAAAAAGTGAGGGGAAGGGGAGAGAGAGACCAGGAACAAGAAACTCATCGTACAACTGCGACCGGGGGTGTTCGGCAAGTGAGAATCTAGAACTGCACTGCCGAACATCTCCATTGCATTCAAATGTGGAAAAAGAAGGACAATACGTTGCCTCCATTGACGAATCGTTAATGACGACCGTTCGGTCCCGCACGCATCTGGCTCAACCGAGTAATACCAGCATCGATCGCTTGAAGATGCACAACTAGCTGATATCGGCCCAAGAGGAGACGGTAGCCAGCTACCAACTGGGGTC
Source organism: Daldinia caldariorum (assembly GCF_022478825.1). NCBI lineage: Eukaryota > Fungi > Ascomycota > Sordariomycetes > Xylariales > Hypoxylaceae > Daldinia > Daldinia caldariorum. Next base: position 335,940 of record NW_025953056.1, on the reverse strand, counting down.
CCGTCCTATTACCATGGTAACAGCTGTCGTAGCGGCCTCAGCTGAGACCTCTCCATGCATAAGAGAAGAAGCATGCGGAGCTCTTCCATTCGTCGCCTCAGACCAACGAATAGTGGCGCCAAGAAAGTTCTATTCGTCGCAGGACTCGCCACAATAGCTACGGGTAGCCACTTAGTTTAGCCACCCCCATCGCTATGTGCTGCGTAGGCCGGTAGGTTCAGGGTCTTACATGCAGACCCGTTCTTTGGCTTCTATCAAAGGCCTGCTGTTTCATAACGAAAAGACGTGCGCCTACATATATCTCTATAGCCGGAATGGTCGCCGCAAGTGGGCGTCAGATGCGAGGTGGGAGTATATGTTGTGCGCCCTGTCAAGAATGGCCAATGTGCTGACCGCCACACGCTCGCTCTTGGAACTCGTGAGATCAGTGTGCTGTGCCGACAGGGGGCAGCTATATAGCCAAGTGACGTACAACGATAGGTTGGTTGGTTACTGCATTTTCCTAGGGTTTTTTAGACCTACTCCTGCCAAAACGGGACATTCCTTTCCGGTGGCGACAGGGGAATGAAGAGGAACAGGAAAATTTTTTCTTCTTCTCCCTCTTTCTTTCAATATCGGCCCTCGCGAATTTGATATCATGCCGTAGGACGAAACGTGGGGTTTGTTTCCCACGGGGCCGGCAGAAAAGGCCTCTCGCATACAAGAACAGCTCATAGTACCGCTGTCATATGCATGCCGTGCTTTAGGAGCATGCACCCATCGAGGGGGTAATATGAACCTGACGTAAAGTAAAAGCCGGAGAGGAGTCGACTGATTAGCGAAACCATCAGGCACCACCCACGGAGGTTTACTATGCACAGGCAGGAAATAGCTTCTAAATCTAGATATGTTATGAAATGTTGGAAAATCGTGCTCGTGGATTTATCCGCAAACACAGTAATTTCGCCACAAGGTGGCCCTGGATGCACATCATCTGGATCACTTCCTATCCGGATGTGAGATTGTGCTTCCGCGAGCCTTGTCTCCCGCTGTGGGCCAACTTAGCATTTCTAGATCTGGGTCGAGGTTTCATTGACTAATGGGACTCTGGAGCTGCCGAATACAGACTTTGCTGATGCTGTGTTTTTAGAGAATAACGAGCGTAGGTACGTCAATCTTCTGTGTCGCCTCTGGTACGTCCCTGTGGAGATACTTGTGCTGTTCTCTCTCTCCTTTTTTTTTTCTCTTGCCGTATAGGTACCATCGTTAGGTACTTATCTATCTTCAGTGCGTGCGTAGCGGGTTGCTAAGAGCGACGCTTGACCGCCTGGACGGGTTAGGATTGGTGTCATGTAGGTGGAAGATAGCCTGCGAACCATCCCGCTCCTTTTCATGTAGGTACAGCACAGTATATGGGGGTTGGTACGAAGGGGTACCTTGCAAATACCTCCCGTTATCTTGCTTGACCATAAAAGGAAATGGAATGATGGCAATGTGGGCAGCCACACTCCTCGGAAGAAGTCAAATTATGTGGTTAAGATCACGCCCTTGTGAGGGTGTGAGGTATTAATCCAGGCCCTGTCGTCTAAGCGAGGGCTTTTTAGTTGCAGAAGGACCACTTAGAGCCCGGTGCCGGACGAGGATATAAGGTGGAACAGCGCTGATTTGCTCGTTCCCAACTCTCCCTTCCAGCAATAGGCAGGCTTAAAGCATTCCGAACAATAACTGACGCGATGGACTGATGATACCTATTGGGAGGAAAATCTAGAGTTCAGCTCCCGGAACCCGCTTCATACAGCTGCCGGCCGCCCACGATCTGCTGGCGAGCCCTCGAGGCGACACGATTGCTTCACTGGCCGTGCGCAGTTCGCGATATCGCGTTTTTTTTCTTTTGATTGTTTGTTGGACGAACCCTGTTCTCTGTGCGACATTTTGGGCAATTAACGATAGAGAGCGAGGTGAAAAAATAATAACAATGAGTTAATATAATGTAAGGGAGCTCCTAGAGAGGAAACGTAAGTCGAATTTTAACCTGCTATGGGTTAGGATTGGAATCTTAGTGCCGAATAAGGTACCGAACCCATGTTTCGGGAAAAGCAGTCCTATATGTAATGAAACATTTGTAGCTGTAACCTTGATAGACGTTTTTTTTCTAAGCTGTTTGACCTGAGCTCTCGGTCAGCAAAAAAAGCTTCACCAGAAGATTAAACCATGGCTACTTCTTCAAGCATATAAGATTGCCAAGCTGCCTGAATCGAGATCCATCGCCGTCAGATTAGAAGGGGGGAGGGGGCCGCTAATAGTGGAAGGGGAAAAATGCCTTCGCAATCTTGTCAGAAACCGCCGACGGTGAAGAGCAAATTAGAACTATTCACCTTTTACTGAAACCAGTTCACCCACCCGGCGACCCCTTGATAAGACTTTCACGTATTCTGCCGTCCCTTCTCTGCGAGGACACTTTCATTTACGGAAAATAGAAAGAGTCTCTCATTCGACCGAAACGTAGGTATGCCATGTCACACAGCCCTGGTGCGTATTGAACCATGGTAAGAGGAGCGATATACATATTCCTTCGGCGGAAGAGCCCCATCGTGGACCTGTCCGCTCGGTCTGGGTGCTCGGTCAGTGGGCGACCGCCAGGGGCCGCAATGGAAACAATGCCTTCTTTTTTTTTTCTTCCTTTTCTTTTCCACAATACCCCGTCGCTAAAAATGGCGGCGGGAAGATCCTGATCATCGCAGCACGAAAGTGATGGCGAATTTGGCCATTGATACCTGCGGTATCCCCTTGTTCTACGGCAGCTCCCTGGAGGTCAGCGACGAATGAACGCGGGCGTTAGCAAGACGGGGGATTTTCGGTAAACAGAATAAGTACCGTATACCGTAAGAGGGAGTCTTCCCGTTCGAACCTACTCTGTACATACGACTCGAGCTCCCTTTCTCGAGAGCCGCGATAACGAAATATAGGATGCTCGCAAACGGCGTGTTATATTATAGGTATTATTATGTCCCGACGGTGGAAATCATAAACGGAGTTTGATAGCCATTTAAGCGAGTGGTGCTCGAATAATATGGCGTTAATCTAAGCATTCAGATCCTGGCCAGATTTGAAAAGACTTCCAGGCTGAATGACAAGGCCTTACACGCCGGTCATCTAGGATTCAAGTAGTGATTTGACATGTCGACAACGGTTTCGGAAGCTAAGGTATGCAAGTAGCTAGCTTGACCGAAGAGATTCGCCGGCTACATAGTACCGTAGTGTAGTAATACATGTCAAACCCTGCTCGATAGAAGCATCATACAGCCGGCGCGGTCGAGCCTCTGAGGAAGCTGGTATGATTCTGGGCGCTGGCCAGCCTCAGGCGAGCCCGATTCAAGCTTGTTGGATATCCGGTATGATTACGGTGCCATTCCGGCAAACATGCAAGACACCCCATGCTCAAGGCTTATTAGATTTTCATGAACTTCCGCGGTTGGGCTATTTTAAAGGCATGGTTGATGGTACGCAACAAAATGAAAGCAGGCGAGGGGACAAAGCGCAGAGTACCTTAGGTAGCTTTTACAGGCCTGGCAGCCTCATTGGCAGTCGTACTAGGAGCACGGGATTCACGACCGAAGGATAGAGAGAGCAGGGGAAATTAATCGTAAGAAAACATTAAAAAAAAAGAGAGAAAATATAAAAAATAAGAGAGGCTTAGGATAGAGGTATATGGATTTACGTGGAACTAGACAAGTTCAAGGCTTGTCGAAACTTCCAAATGCGCGTAGGTAAATCAATCCCTGGGCTGACTAGCATGGTCACGGCTCATTAGGGACCCAGGGCTTGTCCCCAAAACGTTGAGCTGCATCTATACGTACAGTACATCGTCATCATCCCCACGCCGTGAAGAAATCTGCATCGATTTCATGTTCGAGTTGTTAAAGAAAGAGAAGAGAAAAAAAAAGAGGCAATCAGCAAGACTTACAAAGAACCGGCCGGCTGTCGTCCCACCATGCCGCGGATATACCACTCCAAACATCTAGGCATCCGTACGTAGGAACATAATAGGTTAGTTACGAGATAGCAAATTAGGTCCTGTCGCCTCTCAAAAAGGGACACGCACCTAATCTTGTATAATGAAAGACGGGATGCGTGGGACTCGGAGCGTCGGGTTCACCCCTCAACCCACCACGACCATCGTAATGATTTCGAGCTGTCGTTGCTGGAGTTTGGTTGAGATGCAACTACGGTTGCACTGTCGGACTGTGCTGATTGGGCGTATCCTGGCATATGGCATCATGTATGTAGGTCATACAGGAAGACGTTGCACTGTACTTCCGCGGCAGATACTTTGAATTAAGAAATCAAGATTCGAGGAGGCGAGAGATCTACAAAGTCTGCATGTACATTTTGCGGCTTGCGAAGAGATGGATCTGTAAATGATATTCAAGCAAGGTACATGACGCTGACCGAATCCGGATTGCGCCAGAGCACGCCGTCGGGAACCATGCTACTACATAGGAACAAGGCCCGATATTGCATGCTGGTACGGTAAATCAGGTCATTGGCCAATGGCTCGAGATCGTCCCAGGTTACCCCAGCCTCAGATTTCTCCTAATATCCCGGGTTGACGTTCGCTGACGGACAGGAAGCTCGCGATCCTCGTCAGGGACCTCGCCAGGGGCGCTGCCGTGCGACGCTGCGCTATGCGACGCCCACTCCGTCGCCCGCAAGGCGGATACCTGTCGTTTGGGGAAGCCTGCTTCGTATTTTGTCCTTTTTTTTCCTATTTGCGCGATTCTGTAGTGTAGCTCTAGCTATCTGTGCCGTGTAACGGCGGGCGAGATCATCGTCGGGGGGTGCCACGGCGTTGTGCTTCCACCACCCCTGTAATGCTACTTGTATTGTACAAGTTGGGGAACCTTGGCCAGACCAACCTAGCGCACATTCTGCTGTGTCAATGTCGGCCGACCGACGCAATTGGAAAACCACGATACGAAAACCAGGATACAGGACGATGACGGCCGTCGAAACCCTGCCTGCAACAGTCTTCAATCGGCAGGTCGCTGTTTAGAGTTGCAGGCTGCATGAAATCTTGCAAGTCTAACTGAAATAAATACCCTACACAAGTTGCACCGGCGAGGAATGATAACACCTCGCAGAATGACGACCAAGCCTCAACCTTTCGTGGCTTCCAATGTTTTGCCTGTCTTTGCGGCAAAGACGCATACGCGTCTCATTTTATCACCTGTTCCTAAACAAAAGGAAGCTCTAAAATATTCTTCTTCCTATGCCCATCCGGGGAGGTGAGAATAAAAAGAATAAAATTAAAAACTCAGAATAATGAATATACCGAAAGGGACATCGATACTATGTTGCGATACGTTGCGTCGACTATCGCGATTAACAGGTATCATCAGCATCTTCTCTAGGGGGTGGCTGCGTACCTAGGTAGCTAAGGTAGGCACTCATTTGCGAGGCGACAGACAGCACGGCACTCCGGCAATGGGGATGTGCTGGTCGACCTTGCCGCATGTGCAAATTTGAGAACGGGGTGTCTCGTAAGTGGCCCGCAACGTCAACGACGGGGCAGAACCGAGCAACGGCGATAGGAGAAGTTGTCCAAGCTATACCCTACGCGCTGTACGTTATACGCTATGCTCTACAAGCTATACTCTGCAAAGCCATACGCATACACGCAAATACGCACATTAGGTACGCACATACGATATTTGACATGGACCTCCCACTGCCTTACATAATGGTTCTGTGGGGGTTGACATATAAGTACCGCCGACGACGAGCATATATGCAGGTATTGCCGTCCGAACCAACATACAGAAAGTCGACGGTGTAACTTCGACATACTGGGGGGCCCGGACCAACCCGGTACTACTTCCTAGTAGATCATTATTATAGCAACGCGCACACGCAGAGGTTTCAGTTGCTTCTGCATGGGGCCAACCACGCCACGACTTTTTGGAAACCCGTCGTGAATGGAATTTTCCAGATCACCAAGAATTAAATGATGCATCAAATCCAACCCCGAATCTGGCGAGACCCGCGCGACGTACAGGGACGGTTCGCCAGACCCAGTGTTTCTAGACGTCCACGTAGACGCAGGTCGCCGCGGCTTCTCCAATGACAAGTAGCCGTGACAAGGTTGAGCAGGATAATACATGCGTATTATCAACTCCTGAAAGTCCTGATAGGGGACAGCGGTGATTCTCGTATATCTGGAGCGCGTTGCAATTATGGACAAGCGGAACCGAGGAAGCATTTCCAGACGACGACTTTTAAAGATACCAGGTAGGTTAGGTAGGTAGGTAGGTAGGTAGGTAGGTACCTGGTATTTAACTGGGTACTCGGCAACGGGCTTTGCTGGACGGTCCACGGGGGGTGCTGGTAGGGTTGTTCACCTCTTCGTTTGATCGATATTGGCGAGTGATGAAATATATGATATGTCTTAACAGGTCTTAACGAATATTGGGGGCCGTACGTTTTGAGCCCTCGGATCTTCTAGTGGCGCAGCTACTATAATCCTGTCTTGGCCATTACCTAGATCTTCATATACATACTTCTTGGAAGGAGAGGGAAGAGGGCATTTCCCTCCATTCAGACGTCGCGCTTTGGTGCTCTCGTGCTTTCTTCCTTTCTTCCTTTCTTGCTTCCTAGCTTTCGCCATCTCACAGGATAATTCCCCAGCAACTTCGTAATCCTAAGCCCCGTTGATAGCGTTCATCGTGGAGGCTATAGATCAGCGCTAAGTTCACTAGTAGACAGCCCGAGCGAACTCCTAGCCAATCGCCAAGAGCGAGATCGTTCAAAAGTCTTAGCGGAGCCGTTCTTTTGAAGATCGATTTGTGCTCCACAGCAGCACATCTCGAGCCTGATTCGTTTGAGAACCTGGGATCTCTGGGTCGGTTCGACACGCTCGAGTTAGCGACTTGTGAGCCGTAAGGTTCCAGCAGCAGCAGAAGCAGCAGCAGCAGCAGTTTTGACCAGTAACAAGGTCAAACTCTCACGAGCTCTTCAGTCCGTACGCGCTGGCTGTATTTTAATCAGTAACACCTGATTTTTCCTAAGTCACGTACCCTACTTTTCGCCTACATGTGCCTACCTAGGTACATATGTTACACATACAACTCTCTCCTCTTCTCTCTTTATAGACCTTTTCAATGTGTCAATCATACATGCGAAGTTTGGACGAAACACTTCACTTATATATAAATTACGAATCTCGTGTTTCCATTCCGGTACACCAGTGAGAAGGACGGAAGGGCAATAAAAGAAAAAAAAAAAGGGACAGATGATAGAATTGAAAAGTCAGGTCACTATCAATCCATCTCGCAACTTATTATAATTAGGTATTTGTTATTCTTGTAAGCGTATCGCTGTGTGATGGGATGCTTCTTGTACGTAAGTTGGTGTATGATAAAGTCTTATTTTTTTTCTTTTTTCTTTTTTTAAAAAAGGTTATATTGTGAAATGTATTCGTCCTAGGTCTCGTTAGGTACCGACGAAGTACCCGAGGGAAATATCACATTTTCCCAGAAGGTGCATCCCCAGCAAAGTACAGCTTAGGTGTCTTTAGACAGCTTGGATACACGCTGCACGGTGCTCCGCTTAGGTGCTTTTGGCTAGGTTTTCGCTACAGTAGCTGCTTAGCTGCTTAGAGAGCCTTGTGAATATTTTGGTTTAGTGCAGCTTGAAGTTTGCTATCGAACTAAACGCGGTTGAGAGCTCCAGTAAATACAATACATTACAATACAATACATACCTAACCTAAGGTACCTAAGGTACCATTCTACATCTACACACCCCCGTGCCCTGTAAAGAGGACCTCACTATGCCTTCCCTGTCTACCATGCCCACTACCTTATGCGGTACCTACCTTCGCTACCCACAGCACCCGCTGTTGCCCCTCGTTCCAACTTCCTCCTGCCGTTGAACTTCTTCAGTTCCAGGTACCTTATACAGGTACCTTACACAGGTATCTTACACAGGTAGAGAGAGAAAGAAAGAGTTAGGGATCTCGAGGAGAAGTGACCCTGCCCCACATTAGCCCCAGTAGCCCCAACTAGCCAAATCTAGTACGTCCATCCCGAACCCAACCTCCAAAACCGGACAATTCTTAGCAGCAGCCGCTTCTCCAACTGGTCGAACCGGGAAACCATAATTTTTTTTCCCAAGCTTCTCCTCTTCTAACTAAAAAGTTCCAGTCACAACAATTTTTTCCCCCCTAACCTTTACCGTTACTCGTTTTTTTCTCCAATCGGTTCGAAAAAGTGCCAACCGAGTCACCAATGGAGTAAACGCAAATAGTAATTGCAGGGGAAAAAAAAGGGGAGTGATTTTTACCACTCTTGTTTTTCTCATTCTTTCAGCTTATGTCTCGTTCTTTTTCGGTTGTATTGGCACTTCCTTCAGCTGCTTTTGATAGGCACCTCGGAATGTCTACTATAACCTTAGGTACCTATGTGACATTGGAACCATTTTCCTTTACTGTGTCTCTCTCTCTCTATACCTAAACCTACCTATAACATGGACATCATTTAGTACCTAGCCTGGGCAGGTAACATTGTAAGGTTGTTTCGGCCTTGATGTCCCTTTTGAAATTAATACAGTAGGTACGAAGTATATTTCCCTAATTCTCTGTTTTTATCAATTTATGTCCCTTCTTTTTCCCTTTTTAGTTCGCGGCTTAAGATTAACCCCCCAGGTTCTTTTGTTTTTATATACATACCTAGTTTTTTATTAGTTTTTTTTTCCTTTCGCCCTCGTTTCTAGTCATGTAGCATGCATGGTCGGACCCAAAATATTATTAACCTATACGCACTTCCATGTCGTCTTTCCTGGCAAGGTACCTGTTCCCATCATCTACAAGCTGCAGACGGGTCGATCTAAAGCACCACCTCTACTTTTCCCACTGCCCTTACTTATTACAGGTATTGCACATGTATGTACGCATACATATCCTCACGTCCAGTAATGTAGGCACGGTACCTGTCTACATGCCCACCTTGCCTACACATGCCTACGACATGCCTACTCATACCTACATACGCCTACATGTCTTCGTACATGCTATACCCCCTACTTATCTTCTTAGCCATACTATATCCCCATAATTACGTCTCATTGCACCGTCCGTCGTTTACGTATGTAGGGGAAATAGTTTAAGGTAGGTAGGCAAAGTATACAACATCGACCGTTTCGTCGAATGGGGTCATATGGGTCCATTGCCTATATATCCTTGCCTCCTCTCCCGAGTCTGGCCCCGTTGGCCTCGTCTTGACGACTTCTCCTATGTCCTCTCAAAGCCCATTGAACATCGTAATGGCTTCTTTTCTTTAGGGTTTTCTTTTAGTCTGTTGTGTATTATATTGTGTTGCCGCTCTACCTCCTACCTCCTACCCTCCCGCCTCGGCTTAGACTCGCCTCGACTGGGAAAAGAAACAAAAGGAGCTCGAGGTTGCTCTTCTCATCCTGTGGATAGGATAAACTCTCGTTTCGAGGTCTCGGATTCGGCCATTTCTTCTTTCTATCTTTGTCTGCTGCCGCACATTCATCGGGCACTCCACGCCACAGGGGGACTCCTAATAGTTGCCACCGTTACTTAGTCTCGGTTTCGTCTATTTGTTCCTAATTCCGTCGTCCATTAATTACAGACGCAAAAGAAGGGGCCTGCCGTCCGGTTTTTATGTGCTCCCCTTTCTCGATTCTCGCTTCCTCCTTCCTACTCGTGACTTGGTCGTGTCGAGATCTCAAAAGATACGTACCTCGCGTCCAAGGTTGTTAAACAGGCAAGTATCACTTCTTTCAACTTTGCACTTTCCGTCCCGTTACTGCCGTTTCCTCGACTACGCATATCACGCCGTACCTGCTTCGCCTGCCACTTGCCTGCGGTTGCCTCTTGGAGGGGTAGTCGTTGTCGTTTTGGTTTTGGTTTATTGCGGCTCTTACAGCAAACCAACTACGTCCTAGCTTCCTCCCCGCAAATTGGGACCTGCCTTGGTCGTAACTTTTGAACGACCTTCTTTTTTTTAAAAAAAAACTTTTCATCCAAAAGAAAAATTTAATAATGGAGTAACGACAGACGAAAAAAAAGAAGGAACAAATAGCTGACTCGTTACGTTTAGTCACTTGGAAGTCGGACTGATAAACACCTGGTGGAGAACTGCCAACTTCTCCCGGGAGATCGTTCAGACGGCCGGCTTGTACCCTTTTAAACCTTTTAAAGACGCACGCCTCCAGCAGCTTCCTGGACCAATTCGGACATTTTCCTAATACAATTTTCGGTAACAACAACGCAACATAAAGATACGCTAATACGTCTATACGTCTATCTGGATCTCTGATCTCTCTCTTTCCCAGAGAGAAATATTCATGATGGACATCACAACCCCCTTGTCGGGTCTCTTTCACCTGCATTTCGACTTCCTATCGTCGCCCGACTTTTGGTGGTATACTTTTTGGGTTTTGTGGTACGTTATATTTGCTAATCCTCTCCATGATTTTTTTTCTATGAGGTAAGTTCCGGTCGATACTCTGGAATATCTGACTCTCTCCTAGGGTGCATCGCTATCTACGTCTGATTGTTCACGTGGTAAGCCACTGGACTTACAAGTCGAAACCTATTCCTGCCAAACCTAAGTACAGCTCCAATGACGTGACGGTCATTATCCCTACCATTCACAATGTCTTTGAAGAGCTTCGACCCTCGCTCGAGAGTATCTTAGCTTGCCGACCAGCCGAGCTGATCCTCGTGACAACGTTGGACAAGCACGCCGCGCTGGAAAAGCTGGTGAAGACTCTCTCGACCTCCAACATTCGCGTCCTGTCTACTCCCATCGCAAACAAGCGACTTCAAGTATGCGAGGCGCTTCCCAAAGTGGGGACGGAGATTACTATCATGGCAGATGACGACGTTACCTGGCCGTCGACTCTCATCCCGTGGATCCTGGCTCCGTTCGAAGATCCTAAAATTGGAGGCGTTGGTACTTGTCAGCGTGTGCGCCGGGAGCCTGACGGATCTTTGTTGACTCAGATTTTCAACTGGCTTGGAGCAGCATACATTGAGCGCCGCAACTTCGAGATATCGGCTACCCACAACGTCGACGGAGGCACATCGTGCATGTCGGGTCGTACCGGAGCTTACCGATCGGAGATCCTATCGAGCCACGACTTTTTGGAGGGATTCAAGACGGAGCGATGGCGCGATTATATCCTGAATGCCGACGACGACAATTTCGTGACCCGCTGGTTGGTGAGCCACCAATGGAAGACTTGGATCCAGTACGAGCGCGAATGCGAGATCGAAACTACCTTGGAGAATGGTCTCAAGTTTCTCTATCAATGCTCTCGATGGGCACGAAGCAACTGGCGAAGCAATTGGACGAGTTTGTTTCGAGAAAGATATGTGATTACGTAAGTGTTTTTTTTAAGCTTACTATTGCGTTTAATTGCGTTTAATTGCTTTATTTTATTTTATTTTATTTTATTTTAGTTTTTTTTATTTTTTTAGTTTTTTTCGATCTAACCCCTGTTCCCTTCCCCCTCCTACCCCCAATCCCTCACCCTCTCAAACCCCCCTCCCCCCTTGTCCCCTTGTAACATCGAGCTACCCCAACGAGGATCGCTATATTCCCAAAAAAACAAAACTAACTTATCATCTCGCTTCTTAGTCAACAACCTTGGTCCACTTACGCTCTTCACATTGCAACCTTTACTTCCTTAGCCTTCGTCGTGGATCCCCTTCTACTAGCCTCGCTCTGGTGGGGCACCGAGGGTTGGGACTTGGATGTTCGTCAGCGCTGGTTCTGGGCTCAGGTCATATACATGTTTGCTTTCACCAAAGTGGTCAAGCTGGTCGGGCTCTTTCGACGAAACCCGACCGATATCGTCTTCCTTCCCGTCTCCATCATATTCGGCTACTTCCACGGTCTAATCAAGCTGCATGCCTTGCTAACCTTGAACATGGTAAGTCGTATCTCGACCAACTCCGGTCTTGAATCATTTTTAGGGGGCGTCTAACGCTAACCTAGTTACAGACCTCTTGGGGGAGTCGACCTGATGGTGATGCTAACGACGCGTCGCGCATGTCTCCTCGTCCCAGAAGGAGCAACAGCATTGCGACTCCTTCGCCTCGCCACGATGATCTCGACCGTATGATTAACAACTCCTTGGCCAAGCGGAACCACCTTGGTGGTGTGTATTCCGAAAAGGAACCACTGCTCGACTACGAGAGAGAAGTTCCCATCCCGTCGATTGCCGTGGTTGCGGGTTTGTCCTAGTGGCATGTGGAGATTTTATTCCGTCGCGGTTCTTTATTCGGCTAGGTATTTTTTTGGACGGACGGTTACGGCCTCCCATTAGGAGGTTACGCATTTTACGATTCATGAATGTTATATCTAAGATTCGTTTCACCGAAGGGTTTATCGGAGGAGGTCAAAACGGTACTCTCACACGGTATACGGTTTACGGTTTACGGTTTACGGTCGCCAACCCTGAGATATGGATTGCGGCCAATGGCTTTTCAGCCTATAACACGGTATTGGTCTTTTATGGATTCCAGGACATCGTCGGAACATCGGTTATTCTACGGAACCCCCCTTTTTTTTCTTAAAAAAAAACGGCACCTAGTCTTAATTCTTCTCTAAAAGAAGGGAAGGGAAGAGTTTCGGTACAACCCGAGTAATGAGTTGACGGCTTTAGGGGTTTCGGCATAGTGGACGGCGAATGAGCAGGAGAGAACTCATTTTCGCGCGGTTGCCGTGCAATGAATAGGTAATCAGGCGGCTTTTACGGGACGGGCAGGTAGCATATTCATTTCCTCTACTCTTTTTCTTTTTTCCTTTCGCGTCGCATAATTCGGCATGCAGCATTTATTTATTTCTTTTTTTTTTCTCCTTCCGCACTCTATCTCGACCAAAAGAAAAAAAAAAGGGTGGTATGGATTGGTTGTGCGGGTGAAGACGTTAGGGGGTGATATGGTTGGAGGGCAAAAATAGGGAATAGATTGTGACTCTCTCTAGTCTGCATGGACGCCTTCGGATTCCTCATTAGATGTATTAGAGGGGCTACGATGAGAGACCAATGCGAGGCCGAGAAGACAAAAAACTCAGAAGAGGAAGAAATAAATCAGAAGGGTCTTTTTTTCATTTTTCCTTTTTTTCACATGCAACTACGTACGTAATGGAACATCGGCCGACTAGTGGGAAGGGGTCAAAAATGAAGAGTGCGTCGCACTGCATCTGCATATATGTAGTAAGAATTTTGATGTGGTGTGACTCGCACCTTTTTTTATTTTTTTATTACCTATCCCAGACGTCGATGGGATACGACCTAACCCACACTTTAGCTACCGATCCGACACCCCCGACACCCCCGACACCCCCGCGATATGGGCGTATCTATCTAAGGTATGGTACGGCAGACAAGGGAAAGACATGGGGGGGAAACGACAGAACGCAGAACACAGAACACGGCATATGCGAAGTGCGACTGAGAAAGAAGCAAGATACACCATCTGACAGATACACTGCTGAGCCAAAAGTGTATTTCTTAATAGCACAAGTGCTATTACAGTCTATCTGACCATGAGTGGTATTACCACCTCATACCATTTGAGGAACCCATCAGACGACTTGGTGTCGCACAGCATCGCCGGCAACGGCCTCTTAAGGGTTTCTAGAGCATTGCGTAAGAACTGCTAAGCACTATGTCAGCAGGCAGCTGAACGGGGTTCTTCAACCCCCCTACCCCTCCCCCGAATCCCCTCAAACCCCCCCAGCTTTGGCCGTGCCAAGCCAGAGGCTCTGCTTTTCAATCCTCATAGGCCCCCTTCGCGACCCAGTCGGATCCCTTGACGACTCGACTCGTCCGCGACCCCTGTGAGATATACCACTTGACACTTTTTCTATGAAATACGGCCGTCGCTCGTCACCTAGGTCGGATCTAGACTATCCAGCCTTACCGTAATCTACGCCTCGTGGAGGGCCGGGGCGGTTGATTGGTCATATGTCCAGGCTCGTCAGCTGAGGGCGCAAAACCCGTCTTTCCTCATATGACATTCCGGCCGCAACCAAGCTATCTGATATCGTAACGCTTCCACAGGTCGAACGTGGACCTTTAGCTACATAGTAAAACCGAACGATTCGGCCCTACGCTGCTAGGATTCGGTTAAAGACGAAAGAATTCGTTGAGATACGCTCTCTCGCGCTTGCTGCGTGGGACATCTAGATACGCCTGCCACCTAACCATCCTACCTGGAACCGGGGACACCCCGGATCATTCCAGATCTTGGGTCGCGGTCATATCGGGGCGATACTCTCCTCGCCTGGACCTTAGCGAACGCATAAGCCACCCGCCTGGAACTATGCGAGATGACTGGATGAGGGGAAATTCCCGGAACAGCAGGGTGAGGGGGGATGAGGTCCAAGAGGATCGAAAGACGTCCGGCTCCACTCGTCCTAACGTTTAGCACATAGCCAACCCATTCCTATGTCGTCTTAGTCCTGGACTTGCGTAGATTACTTATGGGTAAACCCCGCAAATAACATCTGAATTCGTGATCGTGCTCGAGTCCACAAAGCCCTAACATAACCTTAGGCATCTTAGGTTATCCTGGGTATCCTCAAGGAAAAGTACCCTTTTCCAAGTCGTCGTACCGCGGTAAATACCTAGGCCTCGGTTTAGCTCGGGACTTGCTAACTACTGCGTAGGTGCGAAGCACTAATCTGGGTTTATTTTACCTATCATACCCGATACGGTCCAAGGGTTGCAACGGGTTATCTACATCTACGATAGTTAGATTACCACGTAGGCGGCTGGCCTGGTTCGACTTCGCGGCGGATTTGGCTTCGGTCTCTCTCTGGACGCGGGCCGAGTAGAGCTCGACCATATACTGGACCTACGCCCTCTCGCGGTGGAGAATCGTAACATCCGGTGCAGATATGGCAAGATATGTAGATTGACTTTGGTGATTTATCGCTTGGCTACTCCAGCTTTTATCTGACGTTAGCTGTGCGACCGCAGCTGCAGGAGAGGGCGATTCCACCAGCGTGGTCCCGACTAAGCTAATTTGAGAGTAAAACGTAGGAGGTAGGGAAGCAAGATACGCTTCTCTGCCTAGGTACTCCTTGTCAGGTGGATTCAAGGTTGTTACTATGTACAATTTGCATATCTTGGCGGAGCTGTACAAAAGACAGGAAAGCTCTAGTAAGTAGCCCTTGCGATTGATATGATCCTTCGGTTATGGGATAAGATAAGACAGAATACATAGCATACCATATCATATTATCGTTACCTGAGGTACCTGGTATGTACGACCGACAAGACGACGTAGCCTCCTGCACGGCGTACGTAAGTAATTAGAGTGTCTACTAACGCTTGATGCTAACGCTCCAAATAATAGACCTACGCCAATGCGATATCACTTGCATGCGCCGACCAACGCTAGCGCGCCGGAAGAGGGAGTGTGACACAACTTTACCTTACCTTACCCTCACCACCAGGTATCAAGAGGGTTCGAATGATGATACCGGCTTCATACCCTTCGTCTCCTATAGGCTTCTCGCTACCGGCATTAGTGCTTATCTACCAGGGGCGAACACCACCACCACCACCACCACCATCCCGCATCTCGCTAATCCGCCGGGAAGCGGAGAGGCTTGGATGGGACGAGTAACGACGTCGAAGCTCCGTACCTAACTAAGTACGGAGATGTCACGAGAACGGCCAAAGTTTGGTAATACGTGTTCATAGGAGCTGAAAAAAAAATCGGGATCTGGTCACGATGCGGATCTAGATTTTATCGGGTAACACTGACAGCGAAGGAAGAGCGAGAAACGGCTTACGAGAGATTCCACAACACCAAGCCGTTACGCCGCTCAGAGATAGTAGGCGTGGCAGAAGTTTGACAAGCAGATCCTGGTAAACGAACCACCAGACCTTGCTAGCCCCAGATCCTAAAGTGATCTCTCCAAGGGCTCTCCTCGATCGACGATCGAAACCAACGAGATACGTACCGCACTACCAGAACGGGGCACGCAGGTGTGGGTAGGATAGAGTAGGGTAGGGCAGGGTAGGGTAGGTAGGGGGGGAGAAGTCGGGACAGGCACATAGGGATGGGTAAGTAATCTACCCAAGGCTACCATAGCACGTAAGGTGTGCAGGTGAAGGGCTCCAAGGTGCAGATAATGACGATCAACGAACTTGGATCTCGAGAACGACAACGACGATGATGACGAGGACGATGACGATGACAAATTGCCTTTTACGTAGAAAGAGCGCATATAACTTGACTTCCCAGCTTGGTATCTGGTTCTTTCTCGGATTAAGATACTACCTACCTACACAGTACAGTACCATAGTATGCTCTCTTGATCCCCGGCTTTTGCTTCCCCCCCTTTTTTCCCCGCTAGCCAATATCGGACAATGAAGAAACATTTACTACGCAGTACATATCTTGTAGAGGTATACAATGTAGTATACCTACCTAGGTTAAGTAGTTGTCATGTGGTATATCATCGTGGTATGCTTCGTACAACGCATTATACAATGTAGTAGCAGCAATATAATTCCAACTCAACCATCTGCAACGCTAAGCTCTAGCAATCAACGGCTCCATCTATCGTATGCACGATACTCGGCCCTCCCTCTCCCTCTCCCTCTCCCTCTCCCTCGCGAGATTTACCAACATCGTACAATACATACCCAGTAGCTTCGTGACATAGTATAGGTACTTGTACCACGCTTACACGCGAGAAACCGCAAAAAACCCAAGCGCCAGCGTGTACTACATCGCACAGCACCGCGCTAACCACGAACCAGCGCAGAAATATCCTGGACGGTTTGCGAATTCGCGAGCCGCGCCTAACCTCATCCTCTCGGACCTGCGTCTGGCATCATGCACGGCCTTACAAATAAGGTGGGTAGCAGGAGGAGGGTATGCAGACGAAGAGGAGGGGGGTAAGAGAGGGACAGGAACCTGCATTGCATGTACGCTATCTATCGAGACCCCCCTAGCTTTCCCTCGAACGGGTATGGCGTCGCACACCCTGAATTACGTATTCGGACTTTTTACGTGCGTGCTATTCCCATCATAACCAGCTAGGTATGTAGGTACATACACACACATACACACAGAGAGAGATACAAGGTATATACATAACCTGACATATGCAACATGGATGCTCAAAGTACCGTAACGGAAAATTTTAATAGTACGGTTGTTGAGGAGGCGATCACAACATGATCATCACATTTGCTATTAATAGAAGACGACGAAAAAACTCGAGCGCGCAACAAACAGATCGCACTCTCCATAGCAGCGCGCAATTGACAACTGAGGTATCATATATCGCACGCCGTTTATTTTATGATAAATGAATAAATAAAATGCTTTCTGATAACCTGCAAATGCGCAAATCCATCACGATGACGAAAGGGGGGAGAGAAAAAAAAGAAGACGAATAGCAGGAAAGGATCGGATTCGAAATCTTGAACAACTCGTGCGAGACAACGTACGTATGATAGATAGATCGAGATTTGTCTCGGAGGGACCAGCGCAGCTTTTTTCCTTATCTGAGACAACAACGTGGTAGTCTTCGCGTGGCCTTACATATTAACTGCCTACCTACCTACCTTACCTACCTACCTTACATACATACCATGTAGTATATGCTTTACGTGCGTTGTAGATTTTTCACTATACCTGTGACCCAGACATCTATCTAGGTAGGTACCTAATCTATCTTTCCTATGTGGCATACAATGTACATACGGGAAATGAAGATGTACGTCGATGCATACGTCTAAAAGTACGTGCCTCTTTCGTACATGAGTAGCGTTGGAGTACAGTACATACGGACCCGCGCCTCTGTAGGTCGTATCTGCCTAAGGTAAGACATCATCTATAGGATCTATATCATTTAGTTATTACAATATAACGTACTTTTGATGCGGCGGGAGATGTGAGATGCACCAGATCAAGATACGATTATTATCTTAACCCCCCTCCCTTCTCCTCTCTAGGTATGGTTTTTTATTTATTTTTTCAAATCGACTTATTATCATAATAGCATATAAGCCGCATCTCTCATAGTACGAGAATGCCGTGATATAGAAGCCCCGAAGGTATTGTACAATACTATGTACCATCGATTAGCGGAAATCCACAATAGTGGCAGGCTCCGTTATTGTCTCCTCCTTAGCGTACGTACGACCTCTAGCTTAGAAAAAAATAGAGACGCTAAAGAATCCACGGTATCCTGGGTTTATCGTAGCAGCCCCAGGGCCTTTTTGCCCGTTCTTTAACTCTGGTGGACCTGGTCTCTGCAGATCTTCCTCCTGGTCAATCTTTAGCGGACGTCATGCACGAAATGTATTGTACCTAGATTTGATTCCTCGAGGAAAAAAACAAAAAAACAAAAAAAAACATACGTACGTACGGGTCGATGTAGTAGTCTCCGGTGTAACGCTGCCGGGGAGTTTTGCCTTTTTCTTTCTTTCTTTTTGTCGTCGTTGTTTTCTAAGGATTTGGGGGGTGCCAACGGTTCCAACGTTAATACATAAGTTGGGGGGCAGCGTACCTTGCCTAATAACGTACCCCCATCTGACCCCCTTTAGTTCCCCTTATATATGTTTATTCATTTATTTATTATAGGCAATCAGATCTCTTTTGCGGGATCCGATTCGATTTCCCAACGGTTCCCGTTTTTAGGCTCCGGGATCTGGAAATCTTATAGGTACCGCTTCGCTCACACATACCTAGGTACCTAAGGTATATACATACATTACCTTAGATTAGGTACCTACCTGTATATATCCTTCTACGGGATAGATCCCGCGGTTGACGGAGCTTTTCCATCGTAGGATGTCTGAGAGAGCGACCTACCCGCGGGACGGCCACCACGTCGCATTTCCAACTCTTCCTGGTGCGTTCCGCGAAGTGGAGACGGCGCCGTTAGTCGGAGTGGGAATTGCTGCTGCTGCTGCTGCTGCATGTTACCTCCTTTCCTCCCCCACCCTCAGCCATACATAACGACAAATTCCCATACGACGACGCATACATACATATATGTATACCTTGGCAGCAATGAGCAAATATACATATACCTATGCCAACAAATGACCCGTAGCAGGTTAAATATGTGCCGGGTTATGCAAGAAGTGCTCCTCTTCGTAATTATACGCGCCAATTCCCACCTACTAAAAAATGAATTGAGAATTATAGGACAAGTTTTTTATCTCGTCGGATCCGCAGGTACATAGTAGGTACCCGTACCAGGTATGTATTGGTTTGCTGTCCTCTCCCCGCTTTCGTCGTCCCATCCCCCCAAAATTTGGTGATGTTGTCAGATAAAAGGGGTCCCTTATTTCCCCTCTTATTTCGGAAAAGAGTAGAGGTAGGTAAAAAAAGACAGCCGACGGCAAGGCTTAGATCTGGCCGCGGCAATAAGCTTAACAGAGCCGACCCAGATTCGCGGGACCGCGGACGGACAAACTGCGAGCAGAACCCGGACGGGGGAGGTTGGGGGGGAGGAAGGATGGCAAAGCTAGATCTAGATAGACCTAGAGCGTGATCTAGACCGTCCGGAAGATCGTCTGGGGAAGCTGATCCGGTTCGCCGGTCTGTGTCGCCGCGGCGTAGTAAGTTAGCATGTACCATAGGATAGGTACCTAGAGGTAGTGCTTTATTGATTTTGCCCATTATAACCGGGTCATGGCAGGTAAATGTACAAATACGTATACCCGCATGTGTTCTTATACGGTAATATACCCCACGTCTACGTGGTTGTCCGTGGGAGAAGACTGGCTCTCGTACTAGACGCTTTCGTAAGAACCTACAGCTATAGTCTCTCTGCTTACTCATGCTATAACATCCCCCCTTCTATGTATTCCGAGGGGATTCCAAATTTCGCACTCCATAGCTAGTCCACATTATGCGACTATAGACTTTTGTGACGTGTTTTTCGGGGCCCGCGGGTTCGGGTTTAAGACACAAGTTCTAAAGAAGCCATAACACTGAACAACTGATGAAATGTGATGCGACTGACTTGAGCTTGTATAACGCTGATAATCCGAAGTTGAATATGTTCAGCTGGTACATAGTTTTGTTAATATACGAGGTAATTAACTAGTCTAATGTAGACTTGCCTATTATTTTCGCATGTAATGCTTCTAAAGATACGAGAAATAAGCGGGAATAATGTTGTTGTTACGGAGAGGTTGACGGGATTGACCGAAACCAAACTTGATAAAGAAGGCCGTAGGCGAAAAGGGTATACGGGCTTTCTCCTCCCGTTCACGTAAGGATTTTCTATATACTTAGAATATATTTATATTCCATTGTCATTAACTTAGTTTTCTTGCGGTCACTTTGCGAATCTCAAGACACCTCAGAAATTGTTACTTACTTAGATACCTATTGGCTCTTCATCGTCTGCAGGTTGAAGTGAATTGTCCTGAGCACACCTCGAAAGCACGCCTCGAAATCGGACGCCCATCCGCCTTTCTAGAAAATGCCATTCTACGACATGGGTTCTCGTGTAACTTCAGTTACGGTGTTCCGACGTCTTACTGTAGCGGAGAGAGTAGCCATGGCTTGGTCACAGTCTCTTTTGTTGGCCGCTGTCAAAGCTTCCCGCTTCGGACTGGGGATCCTCCACCTTAACATCGCTACTGCTCTGTCCTCTAAGCCCGGTTAATCCTAATAAAACCGGACGTCGCCAACTTGTGAACCTAAGCTGGGGATGTCCAACAGGAACTCTCCAGGTCTGTTCGCTGCTAACATAGCTCGACGGATTTCCGCGTCGCGTTTCTCCGATAGCTCGCAAAGCCATATAAGGGACTTAAGCTCCCCGGTGTCTCGCGGGGAAAGCCTCCTCAATATTCCATCGTAATGATCGTGGAATATTCGGTTCCATTCGGGCACGCTGCGCGGCCGTATCGAAAGAGTGGGAGTCAGCGCGACATCTAACGCCTCTATGACCAAGTCTAGATCATTTTGCCGCGACAAGAAGAGCGTCTTCCATGGCTCCTCGACGTTGATCACCTCTGCGTTCTCTGTCATCTTCTTTATCCATGGCTGCATGGCGGGATCGTGGATAGGATTTTTGAAATAGGAGGATGTTAAATACTGTAGATTCCCCCAAATCTCGCCGCGGTATCTAGCCACGTAGGACGCGCAGAATTCCCCGCCGTCTTTTGGCTAGGAATTGTTAATGACAGGAACCATAGGTTCGATGTGGTCGGCGATAGAAACGGAACCGGCTCTCTGAAGGATGTAACGTATTTCGCCTAGATCTCCATTCTATAGCGAGTGTGTGTAGATCAGCTTGAAAGATTTGCAAAATTTTGACTCAAGACAGAGGCTTACATCTAACACGAAAACCCCGTTTGGCTTTAAACCGTAGTGAAGAGCTATTATAATGTTGCGTCGAGACAAATTAGCATAGGTTTCCAGAGCTTGAGCTCAGCTGCCCCCCGATCGCCCCCCTGATCTAGACGTCCGGGAGGAGGAGATGCCCATAAACTTTTGAGACCACGTTCGTTGTCTGAAGTCTTGAGATGTGCTTGCCTGTTGTGAATTTGATGATTCTACGGCTGATTGTTGGCATCGTCCAGATTGGGTGCTCGCGTTTAAATGCTTTCCAGTATGAGATGTGATTACATCGTTTATTATAGAATCGGAGTCATAATCGGAGTCCTTTGGACATAGTATTTCATCGTGTGAGAGAGACAGAAGTTAACCAAAAGCTTGCGTATCGCCGTTGACGCTGGTAGATGTTCTCGGAGTTCCCGCAAGACTCTCGTCTGACGAAAACAAACAGCACTCTTCATCTCGGTACTGAAGTGTATACGCCTTGTGCCCCTCGGCTTTATTGGCCTTCTCGGGAGCAGTGAATTCACTTTCCATTTTTACGGGAGATGGCGATGTACTTGCAAAAAGATTTGTAGGCAGGCTGATTTCATGTATGTTGCAATTGAAAGACTCTTGTTACACACCAGTGGCTAGAAAATCCCGAAGTAATCAATGACTGTGCAAACGATAGCAATGTAAATTATATGCGGGTAGGTGCTTCAAAGGTACCTATGCGCCTGTATCCAAGCGATATGAGCTGTAATTCTTCACATAAATTGCGGTAGGTACGTTAGTCATCATACGTATGCTAGGGATAAAAAGTACTTAAATCTATAAGCCAAACCCACGCAGAATTAAGTATCTATTCGTAGGAACATTATATGGCAGAGCACCTGCCGCAATTTTATCCTGTTTAAATGGAAGGTCCGTCGAACTGATACATGTGACCAGAAATCCCCTAAATCCCACAAACCTTTGATCGTTCCTTCCTACCACATCAAATACGCAAAATATCGAAAAAAAGCAATAAAAGACGCCGTCAACAATTTAAACCGAATAACGCTTTTCTTTTATATATTTAGGTATCTTCTACCATGTGGGCCTATCCGGGAGGCGTGTCCCCAGCGGAGGATGAGAGGAAGAAATACCAAAATGAGATACGTCTCCTCAAGGAGAGACTCGAAGAGGCCCAGTCCGAAAAAGTCGAGGTAAAACGACGTCATGACCAAGAAATTAAAAACCTCGGCGACGCTCTCACACCCACCGTAGCGGCTCGTTCTCAACTTGAAAAGGAGAAGGCCGAGGCCGAGAAACAGCTGAATTCGGCGTTCGAGGAGCTGCGCCTTCGAGACCAGCACGTGAAGCAGCTGGAAGACTCCTTGTCGTCATTGCGTATTCGTACCTCTAGCTTGGAAGCAAGTATCGCAAATTATGTAGATTCTTCCCTAGGGTCGATACCCAGTACTGAACTCTTCCAACTCTTACGCGACCTGGGCGACAAGACCCCAATGCCGCAGAGGAAAGAGGGCCCGTTCTCCCTGGGGTGGATCGTAGAGGCGCCGTGGGACGATAGCAACCCCGTGGCCTTCGACGAAATCCGGCCCTCGACGGTCGAGAGGGTAGTGCAGCTGACGTCGGCTCTGTGGGCGAGCGTGGAAGCGCCCAGCTATCCGCCAGCCGTCTTCGAGCTCTTCCGGCTTATAACCGTGGAGTTTGCTAATAGCCCAGCGCCGGCCGTATACAGGGCAATTCCCCGTCTGGCTTGCGCGCTCAAGAGAGGTGTGGGTGCCAAATCCTTGAGCGAGCAGTACTTCGCGATCATGGCATACCACGAGCTTCACAAAGCGGCTCTATATCTCTTCGGCGAGCAGGGCCTAGAAGACCACGGGACCCTAGGCTTCGAGATAAACGCAACCCTCGGCAGCGCGTGCGACAAGCTCATAAAGGCCTTGGATAAGATTGTCTCTTTGGCCGAAGGACAGGATCCGTATGAAACCTTCAACAAATATCTCAAGTATGGAACAATCCTTATTGGCAAGATCGGGGTGATGACCTCGAAGGGTTGTGACTACTGTCTGGTGCTGGACTTCGAGAAGAACAGCTTTAGGCGAGTGAGCAAGAGCTTAGTCAGTGAGGTGGACTACAGCGAGTGGCCGCTTAAAATGACAATGTCCATCGCGTCGCCGTCAAGCCGATGGCGCGATGTGATATTCGAAAATGTAGCGGGGTGGGAAGCAATCTGGTGGGCAGAATTCTTTGATAGACCAAGTAGTTAAACGACGAAGGAGCGAACTAATTGACATACCTACCTTACCTACCTAACCCCTAAAGTAACCTAACCCATCATCAAATGCATCAGAGCACCTTTATAAAATCTTATTAGCGAGCGGTTTCCGTAGGTATTTGCTTAATGGACCACGGCTATCTACTCGGTCCCAGGATGTAAGGCGGCAAGTATAGGTACCCGTAACGGCCCGGTGCGGCTTGATAATGGTTCGCACTATTAGACAGGAAGCATTATTGTACTTTTTCCAAGGTAGAAGTGAGTTAAGGGAAACGCCGCGCTTTTATCTGTAGCAGCGCGTGGCAGGTGTAGGTCGCTAGGCGCCTACGTTGACTCGGAGAGGGGCATCCACAACCGAGTTTCCGCCCCATAGGGAAAAAAAAAAAAAAAAAAAAAAAAAAAAAAGAAATTGCGCACCTGCGTAGCCTCAACAAATTATCCATTTACTTACCTACCTAATTTGATACGTCAAAATCGCGATATCCAGCGCGATTCATATCTTCATATGAAGACTCCCGCGAAATGGATAATAGTTTAGTCATACCGCAGACCGGGAAGCCCAAACGCGCGGGTCCCGGTCGGCCACCAAAGCGCCTCAGCGGTGCCCCCAGAGGCAGGGGACGGCCGCGCAAGTACGAACGTGACGAACCAGAGCCGCGGGAGAGGCTCAGGGTTCCTAAGACGCGTTTCGTTGCCGAAGGTTCGGATAGGGTAACAAGATCGGCGGTCGGGAGTATCCCAGCGGCAGATTATGCCGAGGCTGAGGTGGAAGAAGCTGAGGTATCCGATATGGCTGCCGAATCCAGCCGGGCGAAGGGGAAATCTCGGTATAGAGAAGACTCAGACCCTTTCGATTTAGAAGACGAATTTCTGACAAGACATCACAGGAAACGTTCGAGGGTAGAATCGGCAAGTCATGGACTTCAGTCTAGCCCGACCGCCGAATCTCGCGACGAAGAAGACTCGAACCCTTTCGACCCAGACGATGAAACCACAAGAAGACGTCCTAGGAAGCACCCAAGAACAGAACCCGAAAGTGGCGATGATCAACCAAGCCACGCCGCCCTCGCCGATGATAACGATGATGGTGACGATAACGGCTACGCGCAAGACGGTTATTATAATTTTCCGGACGACGTCGATCCGACTGCCGCGAGCGATTCAATCCCATGCGAGGGTAGAGAACAGAGTGATAGAGGGCAGGCGGGCGGTAGCACCCAAGCCGGAGACGAGGGCCGGCGGGGAGCGGGCCTATCTCAAAGGACCACTACAAATGCGGCTACGCAAACCGCGCCGCTCGCCCCCTTGCCACAGGGCGAAGAAGGATTGGTGGTTAGCCCAGATGAGGAGGCCTTCCTCCTTAGACGGACACTCCAAGACCTAGTACCAGGAGGGTCGGACATAGAAGGGATCCAAGCTCTTTACTGGACCGCCGAGAACGAAAGGGCCTTCAGGGAACTGTGGCTGACTTATCCGGATGGGGCCCTAGAGCAGGGAGATGATGGAGGTGAGAACCAGCTGAAGCTTTGGAAGACAATGCTCATCTGCTTCGACGCGATACCGTTGCAGCTTTTTACCTACGGTCTGAAGCCGCACGGGGGGCACGTAGCCGACACAAGCGTCTGCCTCGACCCCGAGTTCTGCAAAAATTTAGAGCTCATATGTACTCACCCGCTGTGGGACGGGGACCTTGGCAAGATGCGCTACGTGCTCCAGCAGGCCGCCGCCGCAACTGTAGTCGACCACGTCAAACCTGTGGTCCCTCTGATCCG
Organism: Daldinia caldariorum; assembly: GCF_022478825.1. Lineage (NCBI taxonomy): Eukaryota > Fungi > Ascomycota > Sordariomycetes > Xylariales > Hypoxylaceae > Daldinia > Daldinia caldariorum. The sequence continues at coordinate 310,556 of NW_025953056.1, read as the reverse complement.
TGGTTGTCAGCCCGAGAAGCATGGCAAACCGAACGAGGAGCCGGGGAGGCTTCAGCGTCTGGCGTCCTCCCAGTTCAACGATCTCAGCCATGACCCCACTATCCGGTCCATCGTACAAAAGATGACCGAGGATGCGGAGGTTATGGAAACATCGGATGAGATATGGAAAATGCTCTTCTTGTTGCGGCCAGTTCATTTGCGCATGGTTATAGCCGCGTTAGACGCCGTACGGCCTTGGGGTCTACCGATGTCGCTTTACAGCGTCGACGAATGGAACCTACATTTCCACAAGCGCTACGACGCGATTGCGTAAAGAATGGCTCCGGAAACCGGCAAGCATTCCGGCGAAGAATTCAGAGAACTTATATGGAATTGCGAGGTGTCAGAGAAACGCGACGAGGCAATCCGTCGAGCGATTTCGAAAGCTGGCAAGCCCGAAGAATTCTTACTAGATATTCCTAGGCTAGGTTCGCAAGCCGGCGACCTCCGATTCCACTATGGTGACCCGGAGCTGGACCCTACAACCATATCCATGCTCAGGGGGAAGGTCGTAAGCCCGAAGCGGAAATTCCTGGCAGTAGTCGGCATAAGGAGTCGCGGGAAACGGGTGGCCTTTTTCTTGAGAACTGTAAAACGTCTCGAAAAAGACGAGCCGGCCGCCCCAGAAGCTTCCGCCTCCCGGTCTAGCCCTCGAGGTAAGGGTGTAGCCTTACCGGCCACTCCGGCAACCTCCTCCCAACCGGCACCATCTCGGGGGGCGACGGGAGAATTTCCTCCCTCGGACGGCCCGTTCAAGCTCTCGAGCCATGTGGAGGAACTCATATGCCAGGCGGAGCTGGAGCCGGGGAATTGATAGAGGCAGATCAAATTGTTTCCGGACAAGTTCCATTAAGCTACAGATGTTCGAAGGCTATCACAACGGGCCGGCAGGCGACGGTACGCTAGGGCTGATAGATAATGTTCTATCCTCGCGGCTCTTAGCTCGCCCCAGCGGGACAAGAACAGTCCGTAGACAGCATGCTAGGTCAATAGGAAGAAGTTAGTGCCTACCTTAGGTTAGGTAGGTATTGCATAATAAAACGACCTGTATACGCTACTCGAATAAACGGAATTGAACACCTAGATGCCCGTTAATAGACGGTCCGATATTTGATTCTGAACCTTAATGTGTGGTTAATCCGGTATTAATAAGGTAAAGGACATTTCAATACTAGCTGTGGTCAGATCAGATGCGTAAGACTTTTAGCCCTAGCTTTTGTAAGTAAAGGTACGTAAGGTAGTATGAGAATAAGCCATTGCTGTCATGGAATCTTCATTGTATGCATCTTGTTGTTGTATTGTTGATGTTGTAAAGGTTACCTAACTGTATAAGATCTACTAATGGTGGAAGTAAATATACATTGTGTCATGTGACAATTGCGGTACTACACTCACGCATGTTCTAATAAATGACGTCATACATATACAGCATTGAAGGCTAGACAATGTGTGACTGTGTAGCTAAGCACATACAAGCCTCCGGGCAAGCGCCCGAGGTGACGACGCCCCGGATCTGCTAATGGACTTGAATAACGGCCAGCGGGATAGACTATGGGTGTGCGTTTCCAGCGTCTGCGCGGATGTGTTAAACGTACATTGTTTTCAGATATATAAGACAAATATATTCAAAGCAAAAATACGAATAAAAGAATTAAATTAAAATAATATTCTGAACAAGTTCAGGCATAATACACATTTACACATACACTCAACCATTCCTAAAGGATTTGATACACAGGTAGCTGTAAGTCTTTAAGCGAAACGTATTATATATAAACGTCCACTCATGTCTACTATCTTTCCTATCTGACACTAATCTTTCCCCTTTAACATGTCCAACATCTTTATTAAAGTGTCTAAGTCGCTGTTGAGCCTTTTCCCGTATTCTATGGCTTCTTCGTTAAGCCTCATCTGCTCGAGGAGGCCTTCTTCGTCGGCAAATTTCATCTCGTCGACGCCGATTTATGCGTTATGAGCTGTAACATTTCCCCTTGCATTTGTTTAATCTCGGCTTCCACCTTTGGTATCTCGGTCATTACTCTTATCATCCTCGTTCGATAGTCGTCCGTCTCCTCCAACTGCTTGAGAAGATACGTGCGGTGGACCATCACCTCGAGTATGTCGACATCCCAATCTCTCTTGTCCCCGGCCGATTCCTGGGTTGTGGTCCCCGGGGCGGTGCAGTTGAAGCCTCTGCGCTCGACCTCGGTGCGGCCCAGCACCGTCATCAGAATCTCGGACATCGGGAGCTGCTCGGGTTCCCAGATCCGCACCCCAGGTATTATACGCATGTCGGGACTTAGGTTCATGCGCCCGAGGCAGCTCATAGTCAGCCACCAGGTGTAGTTAACCCCCTGGTATTTGCTGGCCGGTTTGTGGCTAGCGGCGCAGTCTTCTATGCTCCGCATTGCGCAACCAACGTAGTTTAAACTTTGCAGCAGCGGTTGGTCAGGATCTGTCGCCTTCGCTGCATAGGTCTTGAATATCTTCATTAGGCACTCGAGCTTCTTCACTTGGAGCTCTGAATTTACGAAGGCGAGCTTGCCGTCTTTGGCAAACTTGCTAGCGTAGACCTCGTCGATCCGTTACGCAGAGCTAACCAGGTTAACCTTTGCGAGGTTCCGCTGGTGCTCCGGGATACTCTCCTGTATCCGGAACGCTTGGATATACGATTCTATCATCTCGACTAGCTTCTTGTACTCGTTGGCTGACGGACCCTTGCCGTTCCGGCCTGAGATACCCATCGTTGAGATGTACGTCCCAGGTCCGTCAAGCCTCCAGATGGGCCAAGGCAACGCGAGAGGGTGATCTTTGGGCAAGTTCGCTTGCCATCCCAAGATACCCATCACGAAGCCTCGGAGGAGGATTCTGGGGACGCTATGCAGTAGCGCCTTCATCATGTCCTTCTCCTTGAGCATCTTCCTCGTCGTCTTAGCGTCCCAATCCCCTTTCGCGGAGCTCTGCTCGGCGTGCCTCTCGAGCAACTCGCCAACCAAGCCAAGAGGTCCCTTTTCCAACAGGACCAGCATCTTGCGTTGGTCTTCGTCTATCCACGGAACGTCCGCAGTGACCTTGAATTCCGGATAAAGGGGAACATCTACCGGATCTAGAGGTGGAGTCCCCAAGCTGAGCTGCGGAAACGTTGGTTTCGACATCTCACAATTCTCGTTCATGTGTAAGATAATGCGGAGATACTCGTATAGATAATCTAGAATCGCGACAGAGTGGTTGTAACGACGAATTTAACGTAAATTGCGTTGTGATTTGTGAAGTAGCATTTACGGTGATGATTTGGGATGGAAGAGGAGAAAAGAAAAAGAGAGAGAAGACAAAAAAGAAGGAAAGAAGTCTGCCAAATTCCATCCATGCTTACCTACCTAACCTAAAGTATGCAATGTAGTCGCACCCTCCTACGATATTTCTTAACATTTTCTTAGGGGCCTTTTTGTATTTTTAGAGAAAGCACACTATGGTGCTGCCCATAAATGGAAAGTATGGTGCCGTCCCTTCCCCCTTTCCCCACTCCCCCTTTTTTTATTATTTTTCTTTTTCTTTTTAAGAAAAAGGCCGCCTACCTTCATCCAATTCAGCTACGAACTGTCCCGGTACCTCTAGTTACCATGTCCCTACCATAGTTATCTCGCAGCTTTCTTCATCATAGTCCCTTACTGTATCGTATGTCAGAAATAAGCCTCGCCATATGCCCGACTTTAGGAGGGAGGTTGTGTCGGATTAGCTAACCTAAAGATTACTTAGATAGGATATGTTTTGGCCAAAATGGAAGAGTACATTAGTACAGGATATTCCTAAAGTCGGGCTCTTGTGGTCCACCACACGCGGGGGGGGGGGGGGTGGCCTCGGTTTATTCTATCGCTACACATTTCCTCTCCTCCCTTCTTCTAAATATTACCTATCTTAGACGTGGCCGAAAACGATTCTGTATGCGGTTTGGGCGCGCCGGTTATTCCCGTACTAATACTAGGTGCTAAGGCCGAGACATGATAGTTAAGAGGCGAAGTTGAGTTAAGGCAGCTTATTCGAGAGCGATAGTAAAAAGTTACGAAAACATAGAGCCATGAAGATGTTAGAATGAGTCAAGACTGTTATGAGAAAGTCTGGTATTATCTAGTTAATTACGATCCTAGGACTATTACTAGGTACCTGACCCAAAACCAAATAATCCTCCCGCCTCTTTTTTTTTATTTGCTTTAATTTTTCTTTTCCTCATCATTTACCCACGCCTCGAGAGAAATTTCGTGCTAGGGACAGGAAGGGTATCAACTCGCGCGGTCCCCTGCCACCGACTCCTAGGTTCAAGGACCTCGCGGACGGTACCGTGACACGCAGACTTTTACTATCATCTATGCCCTCCTCTATACTGTTGGTACGGCTGTTGAAGATAATATTTTCGCCAGTGCGGATTGTTTCCCCGTCGGCGCGAAGCATCTCCCCGTAGTCTGTCTGCCATGGGCTCCTGAGGTGGTTCCCGAGGTGGCTCCCTCCTCTGCTCGCCCTCATCTCGACCGTCGTTTGTGCGGCCGTCCTGATTGTAGCTTCGACGGCTATCCTGCGCATAATATACCGGCTGATGGTGGATAGCGCTGCTATAATCGGCTCCTGGTCTCGTCCCATGCCGATCGGACATGCCGGCTAGGATAGGCCGGCCGTAAGCTTCGTGTGAGCCCGACGCCTGCTCGGTACCGTGACGGGAGGGTTCCACCCTGCGCAGCTGGTCTCCTTGGGGTACTTCCCCTGGGGATAATCCCCATGGGGATCGTTCTCCTGCAGTATGTCCGTGCCCAGACGGTGACGCGAAGCCGCCGCGCTCTTCAGCCGTCGGCGTACCCATGTTTCTCCAGGGACTTCTACGCGCCTCGGAGCTTAGCCCATCCAGCGTGTCCTCGTATATCTGGGGGTGATAGAAATCATGGTCTGGCGTCGTATCTCTGACTTCGCGGCTAGTTTGGGAAGGCGGAGGCGGAGTAAGGGCCTTTGCATCGGCGTCGGCTCCCGGGTCGATCATACTGCTGTAGATCAAGGTATATTGGTATCCTTTCTGACCCAGATTCCACGGCTCCACCTGCCTGCGATTTCTTTTCTCCTCTTCGTAGCTTATCTCCGGATCCCAGACCGTATTTGTCTCTATGTCTTCCCCCACGGCAGCGTAAATGCGAATGTCGTTCGAAGCTTCGTCTCTGCCGCCCGAACCCTCCGGGGATGTCGCCTTGACCACCACGCGTAGTGCGTACGTGTCGTTCCCATTTACTGTCTTACTACCGCCATGCGTCTTTAACATATAAAGGAGCTGTCAATTTGAACCGTCTGACCTGCTCAAACCCCGGGGCTTTGTCTGCCTCGGGGGTGTATGTGACGCGGATAAGTTTCGGCCTCCCGGAAAACCTGTATCGCACAAGGTTCGGATCGTCTGGGTCGTGCGCCTGCGCGCCGGCTTGTCTGCTCACAGCTTCGCCGAGATCAGACGCGCCATCCCAGTAGACGTTATTGGAATCTAGGTCGTGGGCGACGATGCTGGCATCTCGAATTTCCATGCAGTTTGCGTCCACGGTGTACTCCACCCTGTTGACCAGGACGAAGGAAACGTTATTGAATATGAACCTCTTAACCTCGGGGCGTTCAAATATTTCATGCATAGTTAGCTTGGACAACATTTTCGGGTGGTCACTTTCTCTCGGGAACAGATTGGTCACAAATCTGCCCTTTGCTTCGTAATCGTCCTCCCTGCTCTTACCGAAGCTATGACAGGCTGCGATTATGGCACCGTAGTTTCTTTTCCCGTCTTCCGGAACGAATCCTAAGCTTAGGAGCAGCCTGACTAGCATGATCAATATGTCCACGTTGTAGCATGAGACTTCGTGTCCATCGGGAAGCTTTACACCACTATGCCAAGGTATTTCCTTTTGTAGTCGAACCGTTGCCTCCAGTCCATCCATCACGGAGTACTCCATCAAGACATTTCGGTTGATCTTGCCGATCGTGACACTCATCTTGGAAACAGATAGTGAGATAAGGGCTTAGGATGAATGGTGCAATCTAGAGTCGATGTTGATTACGTTTGCGTTGCGTGGGTTGAGTGTTTGTAGGGGGATTGTTGCAAGATAAACGTCTGCCTAGGCACCTACCTTAGGTACCTTAGGAAGTACATAAAAACGATTTTCGCTCCCCGTTTTTTTTTTTTTTTTTTTTTTTTTGGATTATTTTGGTTCGACCAGAATGTCCCGCCACCTTATCTACGTTAACGAGCACATTTCCTACCGGTGAGCAATGTCTCGGTGTTGAATTCTCCTGGTAAATTGTATTAGCAAAATTCAGCCCACCTGAAGAAACGCAACTACCCTAATGTCTAGAGTTAACGTGGTACATCGGTGCAGCGGGTGATTTCTTACGTAGCACCTAGCTAACCTATATCGTGGAGAGCTGCGAGGTGACGCGATTCGAGGCAGAATCACATAGTTACTGGGCCGTGTCTAGAGTTCTTACGTTAGGCGTCCTATAAGATAGTATAATCTGTACGTTTAAGGCTTCAGAATCGAAATGGGCCTCATTAAACTTCTCATTAGTGATGCTACACCTTCCTATCTAGGTACTTGTCAAAGACACACCGCTGAGCCAAAAGTGTATTTCTTAATAGTACAATTGCTAATTATTACAGTCTATCTGACCTGAGTGGTATTACTACTCACAATACTCTCCCTCACTCCCGAGTTCAGGCAAAGCTCAACCTTCCCCAACGTCCATATCATCGACATCCCGGTTGGCTACGGCTTTCCCCTTGCCGTCGCCAAATTTCAGTTTGGCCTCGTTTGCCTTACGCACTAGGTCCGCGCATGCTTGGCATTCGTGTGCGTATTGGGGACTCTCCGTACCGACTTCTATGTCCAGGAACTCTTTCCGAATATCGTCGAGAGAGTCGGCCGTCACCGGGGGATGGCTGTTGTCCAAGGCACAGACAAGTAGTATGCCTCGACCTGCTGGGCCGTTCTTTTGCCAGACCTTTAGCCATTTTCCGCATGCGTGCGTCAGGATGTGGTTGCCCCATAGCATACCGTCCATATCCGATTCGTAGCCGCACTTTTTGCAGTGGTCCACGCAAGTCAGCTTTTCCTTGCAATAGTTTACTGGGCAATACGCCGAGACGCAGTCTATCGGCAAGTGCTTTTCCTCACGACAGACGGGACACTTCCTTGAGGGCCCGGGCAAGGCTACGCAGTCGCGCATGGTGTGCCCAGCTTTTAAGCAGTAGTGGCACAGCTCAGGACAGTCGATTCCGAGATGCTCATCCCTTTCTTGTCCGATATACTGACAGTACCAACAGACCAAGGGGCATTGGGAGCGGATGTGGCCCGGATGCTCGGAGCACAGGCACGCTTCTAGCCGTATTTCACAGCGAGAAGACTTATGCGTATCATCTCCGCACGCGCCACATTTCTCCGTGCAGCTTTTTTCCTCGTGGCCCATCACGCCGCAGTTTTCGCACTCGGTCCTGGCGAGTTCTCTCTCGCGCTGGATCTGACGCGCGAACTTCGGGGAGTAAGGAGGAGCGTATACGTTATTCAACTGGAACCTCGTATCCTGACTTCCCGCGAGCGCCCTTCGCAGACATCGCCCTACGTTAATTTGAGATTTAACTAGGCCTTTGTTCTGGCGGAACCAGAAAAGATATTCGATATCCTCTTCGGGGCGCCTGTGAGGACAATTGTCGTACATGTGGCCAGGCTTATTGCACTTGGGACATGCTCCGTCCATCCAGCCGGATCTGCCGACTTTGACGCGGTCGCGAGCTGTATGGCCGGGCTTGTCACAATTTCCGCAACCCTTATTTTCCTCTCGTTCCGGCGATTTGTAGCGTGGTCGTTGAGACCTGCCACGGGTGCCTTCCTCATCGTTGTCGTCATCGCGAGATCTCTTTTGAGATCCCGATCCGTCAAGAAACTCAAATGACGCCCTAACCATAGTAGATCCGTTTTTCATCTGCGAGAGCTGGTTTGTCACTCGCATTACGGAATCAACGTTACCCTCAAACCGGAAGTTGTTCTCGGAACCCGTTCGAGGTCCGCTGCTTTGTCTGCGGCGGCCTCTACCGGGGCGAGACGTAGACTTGGGCCGGTGAGGCTCCTTCGAGTCCTTGTTGGACGGCATGTTTATCACTTCGACCGAAAAAGAAAATATTCAAGGGGACGTCGTGAAGAATGGTTTTTAAATGATAAATTTGTAGCGACGTTGTCGGCGGTACGAAGTTGATAATTTTTTGGTTGCCGTTCAGGTGAAGAATTAGGTAGACGAGTTTGTGGGCGAAAAAATAAATTCGGTTACCAGGTAGGCAGATATACGCGACTAAGGCGGTCAACCCGCCACGGCAACGCTGTTCTACTACAAACTTCTACTGCAGCGCTGTCGCGGCCTTTACTAACTTACCGGTCTGCGTCAAGGTTGATACAGCCACATACGTCTTAACCTGCACTGCGTGTTTAAGCTAAGAAGCTTTAAGAAGGGAGGCCTCGTCAACTACGTTCCCTATCCCTTTTAAGGGCCAAGATAGGCTATATTTACTTAGAATTTGCGAATAGTGCATACTTACCATTCACCACCTGCGTCTTTTGTATGATAGTCAATTTAACAAGGGTTATGTATGAGCTATTATTGTCATTATTATTCCCTATTTCGTATCTACTTCAGGCTCAAGCGAATGTGGAGGTTCGATGGCCCTCTTATATCTTTCAACAGGCTTTGAACAACGACTGGAGAAACTATGGTTAGACCTACTCCTTCGACTTCCCGTTTTTCATCCGAGGAGCGGTAGGATGACACGCATGCGTGGATGCCATTATTACCCTGAGAAGCCGCATACTTAAGCTCGGATTCGAGGTTCACCACTCCCTTCCTCGGGTCGACAAGTATTCTTCGTCCGCTGGAGATATCGGTACCGTAACAGTAGTTCTGGGCCTCAAAGTCATCACGCTTCAAATACAATAGGTTGTACATGTAAGCATGGAGGTATTCGAAGGCAGGTTTCATTTCGTCGCCCTCGGCCAACCAAGATTTGATCTGCCCCAAGAGCGAACCATCTTTCGCTCTCTCCACAAAGGAGCAATTACCTAAGATCTTACTTGCGAGGGATTTGACCTTGGCTTCGGCCTGTGTGAAATTCTCTTCAATGACACGCCAGTTGTGTTCCTGTATGGCATCGAAGGAATTCATGCCTTCCTGTTCAGCCTTCTTCGCCCATAACATCCAGAATACGGCATTGATCCAGGAGTCGCTACTATGGTACTGGAGAATAGAGTCGTGCCCCAGCTTCAGATCACGCAAGTGGGCGGTAAGTTTGAAAGAAAGCCGACGGAGCACAGGCGCGCGATCGAAGACGACAACCAGGATTCCGACGAGAAGAAAGTCTCTTCGCTTTTTTTGCTCCTCCGACGAATCGCCATCGACGTGCTCCCGTAGGTCATGAAGAAATACGGCGGCGCGGCAGTCGAGACCGGTCCGGTCCATCAAATTCAATACTAACTCACGCCTGTCCGTGTTGAACTTTGTAGGTTTTATTCCTAAAAGTAGGAGCCCGTTTTGGAGCTCATCGACTACCCGGTGAAGTTTCGCAAGCGGAACAATGTAACGAATGGGAGAATCGTCACCGCAAGTCTTCTCCGCGCTCATCCGTCCCATCAACCCTATCCAGTAATCGACACAATCACCGTTGAGAAAGGCCGGGTCGAAATTTCCTGACAGCGTATCCTTAGCTTGACGAGGACACACGTAGTGAATCTTCGGGGTCAGAGAATCCGGGTCTAAATGGCTCTTTATAAAGTCGAGCTGCCATTTCGAAAGCGCCTCAGGGGTTTTGAGTTCCTTACGCACGTCTTCGTCGTAGCGCATGATGGGACGGAATGCGGGGGAAACGACATCCGTAATGCCTTGAATAGGTATCCTAGACTCGAAGTCGAGCTCGGCCACGATTACGCAAGCACCTCGCGCTCGATCGTTAGCTTCCCTAGCGTCGCCATCCTGTATGGTGAGGTATTGGAACTTGTTATCCGCCGCGAATCTTTCCCAGTGACGTGTCTGGTAGAAAAGCATTTCCGGGACGAACATTAGGATGTTGGCTTGCTTGTCACGATCCATAACCCCCTTCATCACCTGCTCAACCTTTTTAAAATATGGCTTATTGCCGAGCCAATCTTTATCGTCATCTTTCAGAACGTTTCCACGGCTACCGATCGGGGGACGTTCGCCGTTTGGGTCTCGACATAGACAGTCTGCTTTTCTATCTGTTCCTTGGAGAGGCGGAAACAAATTTTGAACGGCTTCGCCTCGGGATATGCCGTGGCCAAGATGATTCTACCTCCTCCTCCACCTCTTTTGAGCAACATTTTGTGGAGTTATACGTAAGCAAGCTCCTTGGATACCGTCTCCGCGTGAAACTCGTCCAGGATTATGGTTGGTTTAACGGGGTGGTTGGATTCGGATAGCCATCGGCGGAATGCCACGTAAGACATACGTGACACTGCACGCAGCAAATTCTAGCCCTTTCAACTCCTTCGAGTCCTCGATGAACGTAACAGAGACGGAGCCTTTAGGCACACCGCTCAGATACGTCGCGTGCTGCCTGGCCACGCGCTCACTCGGCTGCACGCACAGAACAGAGTTCCGGCTCAACTTGGCTACTAAGAGAGGCAACATAATACTTTTTCCCGACCTAGGTGGTCCTACCACGAAACAGACCTGTTGGTCGAGCGCAAGGACGGCGTTCACAGCTGTTTGTAGCTTGGCATATTTCTCATTTTCCTTCTCTTTTCCCTTCTCTTTTCTCTTCTCTTTTCCCTTGGCCTTGTCGTTGGCCAGTTCGTTAGCCTCTTGGGAAGATGTCTCAGCCACGGCGTTGCGGTGGATCATCTTCAAGGCCAACTCTACGTCCCAGTGGCGATTGACCACATTGATGGCCTCTTTCCAGAAATCGATGTCAAGTGCCTCGCGTGGATCGTCATCGTCATCTCTTGGGCGTAGCAGGGCCGCCGAGGTTGCCCAAGGCCTCTCTTCCTCGCCGTGCAGACCCTTCCAGAGCAAGTTGGATAGCTCATACTGTGCCTCTACCAGCGTTACGGAGCCTTTTGGCATCCTCGCGTAACGCACCCATAAAGGGTCCAGCCGTATGCAGAGCTGTCGTGCCATTTGGCAAAGTTGTATGTCCTTTTGGACAGCCTTCATCGCCTCCACAAACGAAAACGCCGGCTTCGCAGACATCTCGTTCCTAAAATCCTCGTTTCAGTCTTGAAAATAAACGCAGGAATAAAAGACAGAATGATAGAAATGATAATAGTTAAAGCGGCGGCGGTGGTTGTTGTTGTGGAAGGAAGGAAGAAAAAAGAGGAGGGGCAACAATGGTTAGGAAACCAATTTTGTGTTTTTTTTTTTCCTTATCTTTTTTTTTCTTATCCTATTAATCAGATGCCCTACAATACGTTAGGTACACACCTTTGATTCAAACATTTCATTTACATCTCTAGGAAATGTGCCTTTCGATAGGTACTCTGCCTATTCCTACGCCATAATCACCGGAAGAATCCGAGATAATAATCGCATTTTACTACCATGCAGAGAGGACCTGGCATACTAGTACCATAATCTAGAAAAGGAAAAGCTGCAAATGATGGCGAATTGTTCGAATTTAAGTAGCTATATTCTAGCACACTCGTCAAATTCTGTGTATGAAACCGAATTCTGTCATATATCGATTCTACACTTCCATCACTCCCGTACTGTCATCGTGTGACAGCTCTAAAGATCTCGGCGATGCAGACGGTGCTGAAGAGGTAATTTTGTGTCCGGAATTGAGAAAAGTAGGTACGGCAAATAATCACATAAAGACTTATATAAAATACCTACATATGTAGATACCTATCTAAATAGATTTGTGTTTCGTGGAGAGAAGATGTCTTGGAGTCACTCTTTCACAAGATGGGTTAACAGACACTTGTACGGAAACAACTTGTCGATTCCGCGAGGAGACCTGACCGAGGCGGCTCTAGAAACAATACCTCGACCGGTAAAATACTTGCGAATTGTAATAGCTCTAATTCAAATAAATTCGTGTAAGTGAACGTCTTACATATTTAGATGACGTTGCTGACTAATAGGTTAAGCCAATATGCAACATCGTCTGATGACTCATTGTGGCAGTGCGCGGGCCCACTTACCATTCCGGGTAATAATAAGGTTCTGCCTACCTCGGCCGCCTCCCGGGCTGTAAACGCCCGTCCTCCGTTTTGTAGTGGAGCAGTCGAGGACCCGGATTACCTAGATCTGCTCGTAGCGCTCCGGGTGGCAGCCCGGGCCTTCTTTGATCACACCCCTCTTCGCTTGTCATCATATCACCGCCTCAGGTTTAAACATTGCCTTTCATCCAGGCCACGGTCGAGCATTTTTCCAAGATTCCAATGGCCTCTTTTTTAGGGCTAGGTAAGATAGAAGTTACCATGCCAATAGGTATTGTGAGTGTGCCAGTCATGAGCCACGGACGTGGCTCCCTCTGCTCTTCTTCAGTGTTAAGTGATTATTTGTAAAAAAATAATAATCTTTTCTTTTACATAGACAATACATCAGGTATTGGCAAAAGGGGGTCTGGGAAAATAATTATTATTAGTGCTTATTTCCGATCATGTTACACAAAGTGCTTATATAAGGTACCTACCGGCCAACCGACTTATCACACGGACTGCACGGATATAAAGGCCTTAGTAGTGGAGTAGATGCAAGGGAGTAGATACAAATTGTTCTCCCTCCTCTGGTCTACTTGATTTCTCATTGCACCTCGACCTTGGTTCTCCTCCCGTTATTCTTTAGCTACCAATATAGCAGAACGGTTGCAGAGAAATATGGCCGCTGTAAAAGGAACCATCCTCGTCACGGGGGCTAACGGCGGGCTCGGCAGCGCGATAGCACAGCAGGTCGCCTCCAGGCCCGAATTCTCCGCTTATCGCGGGCTTTACACCGTCCGAGACGCGACGCGCAGCGACGCTCTCGCCTCGTTTGGAGCGACATATCCAGATGACATCTTAACTCTCGATTTAACCAAGCTCGACAACGTCCGGCAGGTAGCAGATGAGGTAAACGTGAGCTGCCTTCTTTTGCGTCCTGCTTCTTCGTCAACGTTCTAGGTAATGATCCATGTCGCAGACTCGTGTTTCCGCCGGCGACCTACCGCCTATTCGAGCGCTTATCCTTAATGCTGGGTTCCAGGACTTTGGCAATCAGTCAGTATGTAAAACGCGTAGAGCTCTTTTCGTCAACCTAGCCCCTTTTCTTTACCCGAAAAAAAAAACAAAAAATTATTTACTGACGCTTACTATTGCAGTGGACGGACGACGGTTTCGATAACACTTTTGCGGCCAATTATCTCGGCCACTGGCTGCTGACGCTTCTTCTGCTTAAGAGTATAGATAAGGAGGAAGGGCGGATCATCGTGATCGGTAGCCAGGGCCATGAGTGAGTGCCTCCCACCTTATCACTATTTCAGCCAAGCCAAGCAAGTTCTTCTACTTGGGCGTACAAAGAAAACCGCAAGTCGAGTAATCAAAGTTAATACGCAACAGTCCCTCGGACCCGCGAAACGCGCGCATCGGAGTTTTCGACGACCCGAAATATCAGACCTTCGTCTCCGACGCGGCCGGTTTCGAGGCGATCGCCAAAGGAACGTGGAGCCCCGCGAGCGAGGACGCATCTTGGAGGGGCGGGTTCCGGCGGTATAGCGCGTCGAAGCTCTTCCTCGTTATGATGCAGCATGAGCTACAGACACGGCTGGATGCCGACCCCGCGTTGAACAACGTCCGCGTCCTTGGCGTCGACCCCGGCACCATGATTAGCGGCCTGCAGAGGCTGGCGCCCTGGGTGATCCGCGTCCTCCTGTTCAAGATCATCTACCCGTTCATATTGTACGTGAACCCGAACGGGCCGTTGAGGTCGACGAGCCGTTCCGCGGGGGACGTCTTGGAGGCGGCATTTGCGGTGGGCGAGGGAGGGAACCCGCCAAAGGATAAGTACTTTGACGGGAGGACGCCGCTAGAGACGGGCGAGGAGTCGAGAGATGCGGCAAAGAGAGATATGGTGTGGAAGGAGACGGTAAGGATGACGGGTTTGAGGGAGACGGAGACGATCCTTGCCAACTGGAAATAGGCACCCAACGTAGCTTGAACGCCACCGAGTCTCGATATGCCAACTGACAAATAAGGCATCTAGGTTGATGAGGAGTCTATGTAGTTATTGCCTATATCCTCACTAAGCCCTTAAAAAATAAATAGCACTCTTATCCACTAGTTCCCCTATATCCATAGCGCAGCTCCAGGCAGGTCTCCTTAATGGCCTTCCTCCGGAATCTTGAATCCGCCTTTGACCATATTCGTAAACACCTTTCCGGGATCGACCCTCTTCCTCAGCTCCTGCAGCTTCTTGACGTTCTGCTCGCCATATCCCTTGATGACCTCCTGCCACGGCGCCGCGTAGTCGAGGTAAATATACCGGTTGTACGCGCCCAACTTCTTCGCCCTGTTCTCGATGTCGGCCATGAGCGAGCGCGCCGCGCCGTACACGACCTCGTCGTCGCCGGCGTCCGACCAGGACGGTGAAACCAGGCCGATGGCGAGAGAACCGTGGTGCTCGCTCAAACCCAGCGCATTGTTGTCCGCCCCGCTGCGCTTGTAGATCTGCGGCGGCAAGGGCTCGATGCTGACCGCCCACATGATCCCCGCCACGCCCTGCACTAGCGAGAGCGACGCGCTGAAAGCCTCGTAAGTCGCACGGATCATGTCCTCGGTGGGCACAAACGTCGTGGTGGCAGTCATATAGCTAGTGAAAGAGAAGAGTATCGTGAGAATTTCATCTCTCGTATCGCGCTTACCGACCTAATAAGGCACAGACAAGGGAAAGGGGTGGGTTGGGGGATGATAGTTAAATCGTACGTACCGAGCTGCCTGTGGCTTCTGTAGGGCTACCGCGTTTTGTGCAATCGTAGACATGTTAGCGACGGTAGCTGTGGCAGACATGCTGCTGACGGCGGGCAGTTCCAGGATGGGCTTGTAGAATGCTGGGGTCTCGCCCTCAGCCGGCCGAGTGTAGATAAGCTGGTTCAGGGTGGCGCTCACGCCGTGCTGGCTAGCGAAGACCCAGCCCGTGAGAAAGGAGGCGTTGACGTCGTAGTTATCGGCCGCCATGATCTCGCCGTAGATCCTGGCTTGGTTGTCAACTTCCGTAAGCGGGTTGAGCGTGAGGATGGACCAAAGCAAGCCCTGTTCGAAGGTCCTGAGGCTGAACCGAGTCACGATCCCGAAGTTGTTCGACCCGCCCCGGAGCCCCCACCACAGGTCCGCATTCTGCTTCTCGTCGGCCACCACCACCGAGCCGTTGGCCAGCACTACTTCAAACGACGTGACTTGGTTGCACGTCAGACCTTCGCGCGGGCCGAAGTAAGAAATCCCGCCGCCAAGAGCCAAGTCACCAACACCTACGCCGGCAACGCGACCGCCGGCGACGCTTAGACCTTCACGTTCGAGCTGGCTGTACACGGCGTCCCAAGTGGCCCCGCTGCCGACGGATACGGTGGATTTATCGGCGCTTAATTTGATCGAGTTGAGGCCGCGTAGGTCGATGGTGACGCCGCCGGGGGCGCTGTTCGCATCAGAGAACCACGTATGGCCGCCGGCGCGCACGGCGAAGTCGTGAGACTCGTGGCTGTTGCGCGAGGTCAACGACGTGATTACGGCCGAGACGTCTGCGACGCTCTGCGGTGCTACAAAGCACGCCGGGTGGACAGCGGCAGCCTGCGGGCTAAAGTATGAAGACAGAGACGCATTATATTGCGCGCCGCCTGGGAGGAACACCTTTTCGACGCCGAGAATGGCAATCAGGGCCTCAACCTAGACGTAGCGCCTTAGTAAATGAGGCCGAAGGTCGGAGATGCCGCGATAACTACGAGATAGGGGGGAGGAGAGATCACACTTACTGTCTTGTCTACCATTTTATTTGTTGTTTGAGGGTAATGGAGGCGAATATGGAAACTTCTCTTTAGAGAAAAGAGAAAATCAACCTGCATCTAACGAGAGTCTAAAATACTACGGGTGCTTCAACCAACATGGATTGGTCGGTACTTGGTACCTAGGAGATGTTGGCCGGGATCGTTCCCTTTGTAATGGGATGTTACACATATTTCCCCTCTCCCTTTCATTGGGCTATTTTTAGAGAGGTGCACTTCTCTCCCTTATTTAGTACGGGTTCATCAGGATGTCTGATCAACTACTACCGACCTCCTAGAAAACATGACGGCCTCTAATGGAATCTACCTTGAAGGATAGGTAGGTATCGAGTTGATTCTTCGTCCAATGCAGTTTGGGACGGTCCTCGGATCATATCCCGAACGAATAAGTTCGGACACACCTTTACGCTCACCGCTCCCCTAACACCTCGGTCTTTACCGCCCCCGTTACAAGGGTATTTACGATATGGCGCAACTTTACAATATTCTCGCCGGGCCCTTTATCCTTAGGCGGTCGGAGAACATCTGTAGATGGCTGCACAAAGGGCCCTACGATACTATCCTTGCCGCGCTTCACGGGCGCCATTGCTTCAAAAATGCGCCTCATGCCGTTGGGTTTCTTTGCCACAAGGAGAGCGTCCCGGGCGAGTCGCGCGTCCGGCGAAGCGTTCCCCTCCCGCTCTCCGAGAACCTCCAAGGTCCGGAACGTATACAGGACGAGAGCGGCCAGCCCGGCAGCGTAGGCTGTGGCGTAGGAACTCCCCTTAAGCGTTAAATTACCGTCGGCGTCTCTCGTCTCCTCACCCGGGAGGAGAAAGTCGGACTTCTCCAAGCGGTTGCTATCCGAAACAGCGCCTGAAGGGGTGGACGAACTGATTTTCATCACACCGTCAAGGCCAACAGGTGCGAACTTGTCCGCCGGGTGGTTGTGGCCCATATCCGGTAGGGAGCCAAATAAGGCTGCACGTTCATCCTGGACGGTCTCCTTGATCAACTTCTCGAATTCCCCCTTGTAGAAGTCAAAGGGCGACTTGGAGTATGTCCAACTCATCGAGATGACGTCTGCACCCTCGTTGAGCGCCCAGCCAAGGGCCTTGGCGCACGACTCAACTGTGAATTTTTCGTTGGGCTCATGCTGGCGTGAGTCATCAAGCCGGCCAATGTACAAGTCGGCCATGGGGCAAATATCTCTCACGCATGTTGCCATCTGAGTGCCGTGCTCGCATGGGCCCATGAAGTACTCCTGCTGGTCAGCACGGAAGGACCATCCGCGCTGCATCCCGTGAAGATTGGCCAAGTCGGCACCGTCGTCGAGGATGCCCACTTTAACCCTCGGCTTCTGCTTTTTATTCGGGATAAGACTTTGGATCCACGCCTTGAATCCTGATAACTCCTTGATCCATTCTTGCTGCTTGGGCCGAGTCGAGTCTGCCCCCTGGCCAGCTCCCCTGACGGTAGTGGTGACGTTCTCTTGGCTCGAGCCGCTTTTCCTACCATCATACATCTTGATGTCATCCTGTCCTAGGCGCGGGCAATGCTTTCTCACCCTTGCTTTAAAGGTCTCCCAGTATCTGACACAATCGTCGTGGTCCTTTGTGTTCTACACAGCATGTTTTTAGCTCTGACCACCACATCTCCTCGATGGGGTATGCTGATGAGACGCCATATGGTAGTGACGCCACGGCATGGTTACGAACCTTTGCGTGGATTTCAACGTGTACCTCTCTTAACCTCTTCAATTGGGCAAGACCGGAACGGCAACTCCAGCCTCTCAAAACGGCAACATTTCCCCTCGAGTAGAGGTGAACCTCATGGACGCCGGGGGCCGACTTTGCGATGGTTTCGACACAAATGTCAAACTTTTTCCACTTCCAGACCTCAATCTCGAAATCACGTGTCCCATCCGGCTCATCAGCCGAGATGCCCCGGAGTGCTTCTCGAATACCAACATTAGTGTGTGGCTCGTCACTGACGTCGTCGACTTCCAGAGTAAAAATCTTTTTTACTCTACACGTGTCCCAGAGCCAGCCGAAGATGGAAATATAAGGGTCAAGGGTTTCCGTTGGTGGTATCATCGTTTCTGCTATGGTGTGTTGTCCCCTCTTGGGCTGATATCGTTTCCCCCCCTCGGGTTTCCAGTTTGGCAGTCGCACAAACTCCAGGACGGTTTCCAGCTGGGCGTTGGTCCCCGAATTGTCCTTGATCACGTCGATGTATTCTTGGTCAAAGATGATGTTGGACTTGCTGCCGAGGTTGAAACAAAGCTTTCTCTCTACGATATGATGTTAGAATGAACAACGTTGAGTTCCTTTCCCTGAAACTATAGCCAATCGACTAGGGTCCGTTCCCATGGGAAGGGGACCGTGGATAGACGATGTCAGGGTTTCAATACTTACCGAAATTTTCTTTGTTGTACAAGAGGGTTATCTTTCTAGCTCGCAGGTCTTTGTTGGTTTTGTCGTCGTCGAGAGGCCCGTTGTATCCGATGCATTCCCTTTTGATCAGATCCCGCGCTTTCGATATCCACTCCTGTGGCGATGGTGTACCGTCGTCTTCCCATTTACCGGTGGTTGTTTCCAAATTACCAAGCATATGATAGACATTGGGTAGCTTATCATCATCTACTTTGGTACCAATGAAGATTGAAGCGGGGGATCTTCGCACCAGCGCCTCGATGACCTTATACACTAACGAGTACTTGAGCCGTCTTGTTCCAAAAGCCAACGCCGCCTGCTGAAGCAAAGTTCTGCCGGTGTTCGATGTCGCTGCTGCGAAGGTGCTCTCTGGGCACAGTCGTAAAATTGACTCAAAGCTTGGGAACTCGACTAATTGATGATTATCTTGTCCGTCGTCAAAGCGATTGGTGTCGAGAAGGGACATGAGAACTAGACTCGTCAAGCCGTCCGTCTCCATGACATCTGCTAGACCTTTTGTGAAGACTTCCTCTTGCTCCAGCATACGCTTGACGTCAATTTGGCCGTGCAGGCACGTCTCATCCAGGCTCGCATCTCGATCTTTGCCGTTTATTATCTTTTGGCCTTCCTGATCATCGGTCGGTGCCGAGGGTTCAAGGTCGTCGATATCGCTGCTTGAGTTCTGCTCTCTAGCAGGGAAGAAACTCCTCAACCCCGGCGAGACCTCCTGCAACGGGCAGTGCTCGCACGGTCGCCCATCCCCAGTCGGTACTTTGAGCCGTTCCCGTGTGTGTTCGGGTATGACGAGATCAAAGATCATGAAGATGAATGTAGGTAACTTTTCCGCTCCCGTACAAATCGGAATGATTTTTCGAAAATCCTTCTGGCCAAGAAGCTCCGGCTTGTCGAGGACGAATCGCTGAAGAAAGCGTTCCGCTTCCGGGGGAAGTTTGTACGGCATTCGACGGGGTCCGTCCACGGTGCTGCTAGGCTCGTCGGGGGGACAAAGGTACAGGATGACGCTGTGAAGAAAGTTCTCCCCGGTTCTATTCACCCCAAAACGCACTTCTGATGCAAAATTGTTGATGTCTAGTGCTACCTCCTCGGGGTTTCTCCAGCTATCGATAACTTCGGGGTGTACTGTATCGATTCTCAATGGCTTATGCTTTTGGGGCGCGACCCTGGGAGAGCCCTTTTCATATCCTTTGCTAACTGATGTGTTGTCATTTGGCCGCTTTTTCTTTGCCAATTGATCGACGTGGTCTTCCTTGGGAGGCGCTTCCCTGGTGGGGTCCTGCTTTGGTTGCCGCGGAAGATGGATATTTCGCGCTGATTGCGGTGCGCTCAGCGTCATGTTGAAATCCCGGGACGAGGAGATCAATGAGATGGGAAAGATTGTGATGTACCTACGTTTCCAAAGCCAAGGCACCTGAATGGTTTGTCGAGGAGCAGGTAGGAACTGCAACCAGTCTCAAAAAGAAGATCGGGGGATTTCGAAATGACTGCTTGATGGAAACCTGCAACAGCAAGGAGAAAGTGCCACCCGCTCTTCCCGTACCTATATTTGCAGAAAGTACGTCGGGTAAACCTAGCGTGTGCCTCTGAATACATCTCAAGCAAGAAGCCGGTTGCCTCTATTTCCGAGGTGGTTGGATTTTAGCCAAGGTGACAAGAGGGGAGGGGTCGCAGATGGTGTAGTAACACAGCGTCCCTGAATGCCCGCCCGTTCATCCCTGGACGCCGCGGCATGCTCGGTCGAGCTTTGTGCCCGAGCAGGGGCCTGGAGGGGGGGACCAATTCTTGATAAGTACTCCATACTCCTGACAGCAGCAAGAGTAGGACATGATACGCTTGTCATCTTCCGGTTATATATGCGCCTTATTACAATCACAATAGAAAGATAGATTTGTCTTAGAACGAGAACAGCGAAGGCACACAATATAGATAAATAGCGGTCCCGCCCACATTGCCAGCAAATAGTCCCCAAGTTTGTCTAGAAGAACAACCCGGTTTTGGGGCACCAACAGACACCATGGCTACACCAACTGATATCGAGGAAGACGCTTTCATGTTTCCGTCTCTCCAGCTGAATGTTGAGACGGAGCGCCGTGGCATGCACCAACGAAACAGCAGTCCCTATGAGGTTCAACGGCCTAACGTGCTCGACGACATTTGCCTCGGCCTGCTTCTCCAGGCCCGTATCGATCGCGTCGTCCATGGTCGCTCAACCAAGGAAGAAGGAGGGACTCCGACGACTTTGGTGGTTTTTGGCTTCCGGTTTCACGGCCTCAACCGCAAACGTCGCTTCAAGGAGGCAACCATCACCATTGTCTTCGAAGATGAAAAGAAGCCAGGGACCAAACGTGACCCAGAGGTCGTAGCCCTCTGGCCAAACGGCGACTTCACTTTGGGCAAGACTCCAGTTCAGGTCGAGAACAAGGATAGGGGTGAAGTGGGTGGTGATGCTGGGGTGCCACTGGGCGGGACGGGAGCCCAATTAGGGACCCACTATGTGAGGACATGGGAAAGGACCGAGTCATTCGAACGAACGAACCGGGCGACTCTAACAGGTTCCATCATCTTGGACACCACCCACCGGGAATGGGGAAATAACAACGCTGTCACACTTACGTTGTGCGAGGATGACAAGGCGAAGACCAGCATCGTCACCGACCTCCGGGCTGCCGTGCTGTTGGAACGCCAAAACGACGCCGACATCTTCACGGCAAAGGTCGACATGAAGGCCAAGGGAGATTTCGCTTACAACGTATTCAGCGGCATACGTAACCTATCCCGCTTTTCACCGGCAAACGACCCTGTGCGGTTCAAGCCTGGTGTTCAATACATCCGTCGACGCACCTTGCACCCGGCATTTGAAACCAAGCTTAATATCGAAATTGATAAGGAAAGGATGAGTGTCGATCAACTCGAAAAGGTGGCTGGGGTGTTGGGTAGCACTGTCTTGTCGAGCGAGGCATCCGCGACATGATGTCCGTGGCCAGCGAGAGCCAATGACTGTCATTTGAGTTATCTGTTGTCAGAGGGTTATCGATTTAGGTTGAGCAGAAATTTGTGTAATGCAAGGCGATTAATTAATACTCTATACGAAGGTGGTGTGACTCTTTGAGCAGCAGCTTCAATCAAAAATGGATGTTTTTCAGCTGGTCCGAGAAGGGGCTGGGGGTTGAGGGGGGAGCAGGGAGATTTTACCATAAAATGTCCTGCCAGAGCCTCATCGACGGAATTCAGCACCAAACGGCAGAGGATGGGTGCGGGGTCGAGCAAAGAAATAGGTATGTAGTGTAACATAACTTCCCGCCCCCATCACTCGAAGTCTAGACTCTAGGATGGGAAGATGGACGAGAGCACGACTGCGTTCCCACCCTAAGAGATCCAAAGGTTTAAGAAACCTAAAGATCTGAGATATCTACCTAAGCTTTGCCAGAATCGTCCTCACTTAAGGGAATGCATCGATTCTGACCAAACCTGAGGGGGTATGTGAGTAGTAAGTAATACCACTCATAAGTTAGATAGACAATTGTACTACCTATAAGAAACACAGTTTTGGCTGAGGGGGTTGATCGCACAGAACCCAAATAAACAAATAGATGATGCGGGACTACCCAGCCCATCGGCCAAACCTTGTCTTTACCGCCCTGTTGACCTGTTCCCCAATTATTCAACATGGAGACACCCGCTTTGACCGGCTCAGAGGGTGATGTAAAGATACTGCTCAAGTATGTGAATGACGCTGGTGATGTTCTTCTTCAAATGACAGAGTACCTAGCTGATAAGCCAATCTGGCCGGTGTTCAGTATCTTTATGGTCAACTTTCCGACCACATCTGCTAGGGATGGGTTCATCCCCATGGTGGAAATGGTCGAGCACCTTGTCCCAGAGGCGGTTGTGACCAAGCTCGACCTCGAGCTTTCCTGTACCACATCCAACCCGAGCGGCTATGACTTGGGCCCTGCCCCCGGGAGCTCTGCGTCTGACATCAACCTCCCTTCGGACTGGATCACCAGCCAAGCTCGTTCACTTCTCGAACGGATGCGACATAACACGTCGAATGGAGCTGCAATTTTACTCTCCGGGTATGGACTTGGTGGTATTTTGGTCAAGCAGGTAGGTCATGGCGTGAAGATACGAGAGTCGTCCGTTGAGTCGATGGTCTCTATCTGAAAAACGGGAAAGAACAGAGGCGGGATAGTCTAGTAACTTGAGCCTTCTCATCGTTATTGCCTCAGCACCTGTCAGTGGGTCCCTCCACTTACTTACCTTATCCGCATTTGCTCATGCCCCTCGGATGAAAAGTTGAACAAGCCGCTGACAACTGCCCAGGCTATCGCAACAGCAAATAGCGATCCCGAATTCTATCATCTGGCTTCCCAAGTCACATGTCTTGTTTTCTTCAACACCCCTCACGAACCCACTGGTCATCACCCGTGGGAGGGTGTGTTACTCGAACTCCTCAGGACTACCTCCTCGACGGGATTGCAGAAAAGGCTTTACGCAACCGTTTCCAGTCTTGCTCGTCATGTCTCTAAGCTTTCCCACGCATTCATCGAGTTTGAGCCCAAGTACCGCATCCGGAACATCGTGTCACAACGTTATCAAAATGAACATACCAGCCCTACCGAGCACCTGAGCCACAACTTCAGCATGAACAGCCTACGTGCGTTGGTTGAATGGCCAGATGCTGGTGAGGTTGGAGATTGTGCCCTTGACAATCTTCCTGGCCTTGACCTCCTGAGGAAGGTTTTTGCGCCGACCTGGCTGGAAGGATTCATCAATACGGAGACCTCCAAGGCGTATTCCAAAGTACTAGAGGTCTTGTCCCCCTCTAACCGCATCATCTGCGAAAACCGAATCTCAGATGCGACCGACATTTCGGAATCCCTAAAGGCCGTGCACGAGTCAGACTTCAGCGGCGTCTCTTTCGAGAAGGTTCGGGGAGGCTGTGTACTCGTCACCGGATCGGAGGTTACTGGCAAGTCGGCCGCGGTGAAACTACTGTCACAACATCTACAGACACAATCATCGCTCGTGGTCATCAGCAACTATCCGAAAACATTTGGAAACACGGAACATCCCGTGGCTTTCTATGAAGTGTTAGTGTCAACGCTCCGGCAGATCCTATCGCAGAAGCCAAGCCTTTTCACGTCGGCCCTCCAGATGATCTTATCAGAACT
Source organism: Daldinia caldariorum (assembly GCF_022478825.1). NCBI lineage: Eukaryota > Fungi > Ascomycota > Sordariomycetes > Xylariales > Hypoxylaceae > Daldinia > Daldinia caldariorum. Next base: position 286,875 of record NW_025953056.1, on the reverse strand, counting down.
CCTCGAACAAGACACCTGGGGCGAGGGGGTGATGGAGAGTCTGATCTCAGTGCTGTTCGCACAGGCTAGAGACACGGAGTTTTTGGTGGTCGTCCACGATTACCAGTCCCGCCTGTGGCCGGATAAGGCCCGCGACTGGTGGTCTCAACTCCTCAAATCTGTTAAACACTCGCATGAGCCCCGGGGCTCGAGCCCTACGTGTACACTACTCATTAGCCGTAACCAACCGGCAACAACGGACCCGGAGATCGACCTCGGAGTTGCATGTCACCATATTGATTTGACCAAACACCACAGGCTCAGAATTCACGACTTTGTCGACAGAGAGCTCATCCACATTGTTAACAAGTCTCGCCCAGCGACCTCGGGTCTGCTACGAGGTCAACGGGGAGTCACTGTTCGACAAGTTATTGCTGCCAAGGCCGAAGGCTTTTCCGGCTCCTTCCGCGAGATCAGCGGCTATCTCGATCATCTCTTGCGGTCTTTCACCCTCAGCACACAAGGGATTATCCAGAAGACCGTGGAGGACAGCCCTAGAACGTCGGACGAACTCTACCGCCAGGCGATATCCCGACTCTCCAAGGATGAGACATTGCTCCCTTGGGCAACTGCAACCCTGTCATGGGCTTTACTTTCTGCGCGGCCACTTCAAGTCCAGGAGCTCGCATGCGCCGCGGCCATTCGTTCGGACCAGACACTCATTGGCGAGATGGATGGGACGCTGGATATCGAGGCTGACATTACCAAGAACCTCGGTGGGCTCCTGTGCGTAGAGAATGGATGCGTCCGCGTTGCCACAACGACCGCTAGGGAAGCGCTTCGAAAGTACACAGGACCAGAAGAGGCTATGGACCTTATGGGGCACGATAAACTCGTCAAGCATTGCCTGCACTACCTAAAGATGGTGTTCGTCGGCAAATCAGCGAGGCTCGGCGAATACACATTCCTCGAGTACGCTACTCGCTACTGGCCGGCTCACTTCTCTGCGATCGAAAATCCCGACGACGCCCTCTGTGAAGAGGTGGTGAAGTTCTTCCGAGAGTCATCGGCAGCCGATTCGTGGTACAGTCTCTATTTTGGCCACTGTTCTATACCGCCAAATAACAGGCTCGACAGCCCTGGATTGCAACAAGAAGATGAAACCGCTCCACTCAAGCCGCAGGATGGCCTTGGACTGCCACCGGTCGAGATGGCCCGCGACGCCGGACTTTGGCCAGTCGTGTCTTATTTACTTCCAGGCGACCATGTTGACGGCACCCATCGTGCTGAAAATCCCGCTTGCGTAGCCCATCTACACTTCACAGTTAGGCGCGGCGGCTGGGCACGGAAAATGTTCTTCGTCGAAGGGATCATGTCAAAACTGTACCTCGAATGTGCCATCGCCGCTGATGATGTGGACGCTGTGGCAAAGTTGTTAGCCAGTGAGGACGAGAACGTCAGGAAGACAACCTGGAGCTATCGCCCTCTTCATATCGCGGCGTTAGTGGGGAGCCCACGCATGGTCCAGTTGATCGCCAACGATGGCGGCTTTCGTGAAAACGAGGCGAGTGAGGTTGACGAAAATGGCCGCAGCCCACTTCACCTCGCTGCCATAAATGGTCAGCCCAAGGTCGTTCGCGCTCTCTTGCCGCACCCTCTGCCCGGCCCAGGAAGCCCCGAGGGTGACGCGGCGGGTAAAGGCGTGAGTTATGGCCCCATCGGTGACCCTGCGGCTAGGGACAAAGATCTCGAGACTCCACTCCACCTTGCGGCAAGGACGGGAAACATGAGTGCGGCAAGGGTCTTGATTGAGTTTTTTAGATCTAAAAACCAACTAGTTATAGTCAAGGATAGATCAGGGCGGACACCCGCGCACCATGCCGTCGAGAGTTGTCCGCAGCTCCTCAGGGATCTTTTCACCAGCGAGTCGAGGGAGGAGCTCGCCCAAAAGGATGAGAATGGTTTAACACCGCTACATTTTGCAGCACGCGGTGGATGTGTCGAAGCGACAACCATTATCCTCGACATTGCTCGTTGTCATAACAAGCTTGACGGCGTGATGCTGGCTGAGGATATCAAGGGACGCCTGCCGGTACATTACGCAGCTGAGAATGGACATTGCAAGGTCTTGTCTCTGTTTTGGAAGACTATGGGTGCTCTGAAAAGTCCCGAGTCGCCCAAGGATAGCCAAGGCTACACTCCCGAGACCCTAGCTGCTATGCGAGGACATCTCGAGATACTCAAAATGCTTCACGTTAAAGACGATAAGTGGGACGCCATGCTCTTAGCAAGGGCTGCGGCAGCCAACCAGATGTTGATCGTCGAATACCTTCTAAGTGAAGGTGTCTCTCCCGACGGGAGCCCAGATTCAGGCACAACTCCACTCTGTCTAGCCGCGGCCGGTGGCTTTGTGCAGGTCGTCAGGTCGCTCCTACGTCAAGGGGCGAAAATGAACCTTCCCAACAGCGACCGGCAAGCTCCCCTCTACCTGGCGGTCAAACATAAACGACGAGATGTGGCCGAAATTCTGTTGGGCGGTGGTCGCGAACCTCGCAACAATGCGGACAATGCCCCCACCAAGAGCTCCGAGGCCGTAATTGTCGATGCTCCCGACTCGTCACGGCTAACAGCGCTCCACGAGGCTGCGTCCAATGGAGAAACGTCCCTGGTAAGAATCTTGATAGACAGGGGAGCCGATGTTGAGTCGCGCTCACGGACGAAGCAAATCCCATTGCACCTTGCGGTACAAGCAGGTCAGCTAGAAACAGCTCGGTTGCTGGTCAATGAAAAGAGCGATAGCATATTCGCAATCGACAATAAATCCAAAACACCCATAGGGTATGCCATTGAGTTTACCAACTTGGCAATGGTGGAAGTACTGTTTGAACGAATCAAAGCACAGAACAAGGGGGGACCAGTTGGTATTTCGGATGATATTTACCCACTGAAAGATCGACGATGTGATGTGGTAGCGGCCATTGAGAAGTCTGCAGTGGGGATCGTCCATGTCATGCTGCAACTGTTCCCCGAAATCATTAAATATCAAGACCCAACTAGCGAAGATTTGACGTCGCTACTCCACATTGCGGCCCGAAATTCAACAGCTGAGACGGTCGCTCTCTTGCTTGAGCTTGGCATGGATGTGAATCTGGCCGACGTCAAGAATAGAACACCACTGCACGTCGCGGTCTTGCACGGAAATATAGACGCAATCAAGGGACTTTTGAGGGAGAATCCAAACCTAGAGGCCGTTGATGACGACGATAGGACGCCGCTATTGACGGCAGTATGTCCAGAAAGCAAAGAAAATATCGGCGAAACATGTAGGCTCCTTCTAGAGGCCAAGGCATCAATTAGCTACGCCGCTAGCGGTCTAAAATCTCCATTGTGTGAGGCCTCGTTTTACGGCAAGGTTGAGGCGGTCCGGATCCTACTAGAGTTCGGCGCAGATGTTAACGAGCCCAGTTACTCACACCACCGGTGGTCGAGTCTTCATGCGGCTGCGGATTACCCGGACGTTTGCAGGATGCTAATCGACAAAGGGGCCAAGGTCAACTACCAAAAGTCAGACGGCTGGACTCCTCTTCACATGGCCTGCTACTGGAACTCTGTAGGCGGAGTCCAGTTTTTTCTCGAACACAACGCAGACGCTAACCTCTTGAACGATGATGGCAACGCTCCACTACATGTTGCCCTAGAGAACGACTGTGAAAAAGCTGTGCATGGATTAGTCAACCATAATGCGACAAGCCCGAGCAATGCAGTGGATTTTGAGCTCCCTAGACGAAAGGGGGACAAGCCAATCCATATCGCCGCAAAATCGAGCAGCAAAGATACCATCAAAGCCCTTGCACAACAGCTTGGAAAACCCGGCCTACATCTTAAAACTCCTGACGGTTTAACATGCCTTGACGTAGCGATGCGGGAATCAAATATGAAGGCTCTAGCGATCTTACTCGAGCTGGGCGACTGGGAGCACAAGGAGCTGGTCAAGTCCTTCCAATATTGCATTGAGACCGGGGACTGGAACATCATCAACCTCTTAATCCACAAAGACGCTTCATTGCTAGACGCAACGTCCGTCGAAGGGGATCCGGTGTTTGACCTGGAAACTTTTTTCGAAAAGGTGCTCGTCTCTAGCCCCTCCAAATATGCGTCAACGGTCACCTCACAGCCAAAACCTTTTGATAAATGCCCGAAGAACATAAACGAGGTGACCCCTGAGCTCGCATTTCGCAGCCTCCGTTTCGCTACGGAATTCGACGATTCGACATTATGGGACAAACTGATGGATCTAGGGTTCGGGAGGAAGATTACAAGCGTGATGGGTGACCAAGATACATGGACTCTCAACGACCATGTAATCCAGTCAAAACCCAGGGTCGGGGATCTTAAAGGTACCGAAGCGAGTTTGGGCACACGCGTGGTTACGGCAAAACCAGCCGCCATGGTCCTTCCCGAGGATTGGCGTGAAGAGGGCTTCGATTATGATTCCCGTCTAGAAATCGACCAGGGAGGTACAGAGATTGGTTTCAACTGTTGGTATCCCCCTCTGAGTCCCATTTTCTTCTCTATTCTCTACCACCTACTGATCTCCCGATAGATAACAACTCACCGGTCTCCCTTCGATCAGCACACGGATTTCTCCCTAGATCGATGGGAAACGTGTACTTTGAGGTCACGATTCAAGGGGAAGCAACTGATTTAGACGTTACCGTCACAATAGGTCTCTGCGGCGAATTCTCTAACCTCAGGGGCGCCCATCCTGGATGGCCGCAGTGCAAGTGGTCTGTTGGATACCACGGCGATAACGGTGGGATTTATGATGACTCAGACGAGTTTGTCAATACGGACATGTTCCCCTTTGGCCCAGGAAACACAGTGGGCTGCGGGATCGACTTTGCTAAAAAGGAGTGTTTTTTTACTCTTGACGGACGCGTTGTCTGTAAGTCCTTTCTGCCCACCGTGTTGAGATTCGTCTATTAACTCCTGATTTTATCCAGTGAAACGCTGGTCAATTGGCATTTTCCGTAAGGTGTACCCATGTATAAGCCATAAAGACGGGGCGGTAAAGGTTAAGGTTAACTTTGGGCCGGGAGCTTTCATGTGGAACGGCGACGGTTAATGCCCTAAGTTCAAGAAGGGTTTGTAGATATTTTGATGATAAAAACGATGTTGTATTGTTAACATTTCTAATAGTGGGTCCAAGCCCTGAGATCCCAGATATAGACGATGTTTACGTAACCACACTAGGTACATCACCAACTTGCTCCGGCAGAATGGCGTCAAAAAAGTGCTTATTCCATTACCAAGCAGGTTATTTTGCTATACACATAACTTTACCAAATCGTCTTGCAGGCTATCAAAATAACTACTAGAATAATTATAAAATTTTGCTCTTTATGGAAACAATTTTTTGAATTTAATTTATCTTTATATTCGTTGAAAAGGTTTAGTGGAAGGAATATTGGTTGTCAGGCAACAAGATAGTCATCGCTTGTCAGGCTTATCGATTGTGTCAATAGTGATCTTATCAAAGACTAGTCAAGATAAAGGAAATCCTAGTCTCAGTCAGATATCTCAGATAGTTTGAAGAATACAACAATGAGATCAAGATCATCAGTCCAAGTCCCAACAATGGTGTTAAACACTTATTTTGACGGCATTCTGTCCGGGTAGGATAAAAATTACCGGAATAGGCTTCTTTTATGGAGAATGGAGATTCTACGGCTTTTGATTGGGCGCATGGGGTGTTAGGGTGCTGGTGGCTTAGGTGTTTTTACTGTGAACTTGAAGCTTATTAGTAGCTGAGGGTGCTGTATTAGAGGTTTAAGGGCTAAGTACATAACCTACCTTATAGTGGCTTCGTAAATTCAGGGCTATTGTGTACCGCGAACGGGGTGCTTCATGTAGGTAAGTAGGTTCCTTAATGGTCCGCCACGTAAAAGGGCCCTCGGTCTCTATAAAAAAAACTTATTTTAGTAATTTTTATCTTACCCAAAACAAGTTAGTGATAATAACCCTTTATAAACTTAAGACATTAATGATAACAACCCTTCGTAAACTCAGGATATATCTTACGTGACGGGACTAAAAGCATAAAAAAAAGGGGAGAGATATATTTGGTGACAGCTACCAGTCTAAGCAAGCCATGGATGCCCGGTGCCAATGCGGCGCCGTCTCGTTCAAGACGCCTCTGCCTAAGCCGCTGGCGCTCTACATCTGCCACTGCGCCGAGTGTCGCCGGCAGACTAGCTCCGCCTTCGGCACCTCCGCCATATTCCCACGATTCCCTCTGCCTCGCGTCGAGCTGATGTCTTGCTATACGTGAGTTATTTCGCGGCGAGCATCACCATCCATCCCCGCAGATGACGTTCGATTCGGAGCATCGCTTACTCACATGCTGACTACCTACCTAACGTAGCCGACCGACAACTTCCGGCCACACGCTTTATTGGTGAGCACCGTTTAACGCCGTCAGAAGTGAATAATCATTATCCGATAATTGACTTATTATTATTATTTTTTAGCTATTTCTGCCGCAACTGCGGAACTAGATTGCTTCATACGACACCGGTAAGCGTACAATACTAAAGACGCAAAAGAACACGCGCTAAGTCTACATAGGGGAAGAACGTCGTCTCCGTCAAAGGCGGAGTAAGTACTCCTCCATCTCCTGGTCCTTATCTGGGTCACGGCCCCAAGCACATTCATTGGCCCCAGCCCGTGGCCGCGTCATTTACGTGAGTCCAAGTGGGATTTTCCGCTGATTCATTGTACTCCAGTGCCTAGACGGACTCGATTGGTCGGGGGCAATCCACATCTGGACCAAATCGGCCATGGTTCCGATCCCGGAGGGTTCCGAATGCTACTCGGAAGAGCCTTCCGAGTCCGACTACGGCGCTTCCCAAGAATCCCTGGACCAACCCTTCGACCCGGCGGGTATACTCGTCAATAGCGGTGCGCCCCCGACGGCGGCCGATATCGCCGGGAACTCGGACGGTATAAAACCCGCCAAGAGTACTTGCGAGTTGAGCGGGTTTTAGATAGTTTTGATAACAGGCGTCGCCATTTCTGAATAGGGGATGCTATGCGTTGGTGGGTGATGAGGTGGTCGGTCAATGGTATAGCGGATGGCGAAGTTAAATTGGAAAAGGTTGAAAATGTAAAAGATACCCTCACTCATCTACGCTCCGTTTGTCAAAGAATTTCTATCATCTCCTTCTGCCGCACGCCTGTCCTGAACGGCATCCGAGTGCTTGGCCGGATCGAACACATACATAGGAAACTCGAGGAATACCGTTCTCTTCAGGAAAATAGGTACTCGCTCGTATATCTGCGGCGGGAATGGGATAAGTATACTAGTGCGATTTAAATACCGTCGATACGCATCCCAGTTCAAGCCCTCCTCGTACCGCTTCTTGGCACCAGGCCGCTCGGAGAGGGGCAATCCCGAGACGAATAAGAGCAGGATGGTAAGGAAGCAGGGCCCCAAAATAGTAGCGTACAACGCGTTGGATGCTTGCCCAACTACAGGACCGTCAGCAGCGGGCGAGACGCAAATCATATATACAGCTATATATAAGGTTCCCATCAGCTCAAGTCCGCACGCCCGTCCAAACGAAAACTTACTTACCGAAGTGGATAAGTATCTCGCCAAAGTAATTCGGATGCCGACACCAAGCAAAGAACCCGGCGTCGCAAACCGCTTCCCTGTCGTTCCTCGCCCGAAACGCAAGCCTCTGCGCGTCGCTCGCGCTCTCGACAGCAAACCCGACCCCGAACAGGACCGCGCCGGCGATATCCCGGCCCGTGCCGAAGGGCGGCAGCGCCTGCGGCTGGTACGCGCGGACGGCGGGGGAGTTGAGGACGGTGAGGGGCAGCGAGACGGCCCAGACCCAGAGCATCTGGAAGGCCCAGAAGCCGAGGAAGGGGAGGAAGCGGTCGCGCGTGCCGTCGAAGCGGTCGTCCTTGCCCGTGCGCGTCACGCGGTACAGCAGGAAGAGCGAGAGCCGCAGGCCCCACGCCGCGACGAGCGCCGAGGCGACGATCTGCCGCGCGTCGGGGGTACAGCTCAGCGCTAGCGTGAGCACGGCTAGGACGACGAAGTTGGTTCCTCCGGCGAAGTCTGGGGCCCTCCGTTAGAATTTTATATTTTTATTAATTAGGTAGGTACCTAGCTATAGGTAGGGATAGGTGGAGTGAGCATAACCTGTTACTTTGTCAAACTTGAGGCTGTACGCGATTGCGAAGAAGAATAGCTGGTACGCGATGGTGACGAGGAGCGTGATGGAGAGGTAGTAGTTGTTGAGGACGTGGACAGAATCCGCCATTCCGTCGCGTTTCTATATTTATCACTTAGGTCGCTACCCGAACATTTAGAGCGTTATAGAGATCTCGTAAGATATGCCGGGATTTTATTTCTATCAAGTTGCGATATTCATTATACAATTCTGTTAAGGATGACGGAAAATGGAGTTGAACATCAAACGCGAAAGTCCACCATGAAACTAATAATGAATTCCAGGGGAAGCAGACTCAACTCGAGACAGCGGGGATAGGGTTTATTTATATTATTTTAACGAGCACCACGTTCATTAGATGAACACTACAACAACATGAGACATTATCCACCCAGTAATGAATTCATAGCGCAAGGGAGAAACTCGATAATTATAAATGGTAAAGGAACAAGACAAACGCACGCTCGATGGTGATGGTGATGATGAAGCTCAGCTCCCTACCTAGCGATCGCTAGATTGAGCACTAGGAAAATAAATCCCCCAGATCCCTTACGATCGCTTTATTTCAGCCCTACGACGTCATGACATATGCTTTACGCAACCTATCCAGACATCTACAGAAAAGAATTCGATAGTATCATTTCACACTTCTCGCAAGAGGCGGAGAAATACCAAACCACCAGCAATTAATTTAAAAAGTGACGCATATTAGACTTTACCTTCAACTCTCTCGAGCAAGCAGGATCTATCTAACCGCAGACGAACATCTACATCACATCTTCAGCTTCATCCCTCTCGCCAAAAGGGTACCTACCTCCTAATCATGTATTACACATGCTATTGGAACTCATTCACCGAAGACTTCTTTCTAATTAAACAGGCACCAAGACGTGAACATAAACGAGCTTCATTAACTTATCAAACGTCAAAACGTGAGAGAGAGAAAAACATCGTCTCCTCGCTCTCCTCGCTCCCCTCCTCTCCGCTCCTCCTTCTCCCCTTTCCTATCGAAACAAAGGAAAGCTATCATATCATATACAAGAGGGGACCAAAGCGTAATTCCTCAACCGACGGCCAGCCAGTCCCAACCAAACCAACCGACCGAATAATAATAGTCCTAGTAGTAATAGTACTAGTCATGCTTTGCTTGGTTGCTTATTTGTTTGTTTGTTTGTTTGTTGCAATATGAGAAATTAAACCTCCCCTCCCCCTGCCCCCATCTCTCTCTCCTTACAAAACGCCAAATCTCGAACCCGAAACATTCCCTCCCCCAACGACACGGACAAAGAACCCTATTGCATGGCGTTGCATTGAGGTAGAGGTATATGCGATATGCAATCTGCTCGGCGACAAAAGGTCTCGGCAAAGCATCTAAAAACATCTTGTACGCCTTTAAAAAGACAGCCACCGACAACCTAATCTTGTGTTTTTTTAATCAAATTACCTTCACGAACAGAAAAAAAAAAGGTCAATCAATCAAAAAAACTTATCGCCAAGCCAGAGCTCCCCTCTCCCTCCTCGCGCCGCCTACGGCCGCCATGCCCGCGCCACCAATAGTAATGCGTCGTCCGCGGTTGCCGGCGGCCGCAGCCTCGAGCCTCCTGTCCGTCGGGCTGGTCAGCGTGCCCGCGCCTCTCGCGCCGTTGTTGCCGCTCAGGTTCATCCGTCTGGCCTGGCCCGGGGTGAAGGCCTTCGACTCGCGGGTTCCTATGTCCGGCGGCGAGCAGCTGATGGGGGGGCTCCTGTGCTTTTCCGCGGAGCTACCGCGTCGAAATCGCGAGATGCCGTTCGTGCTCGACGCGAGGGCGCCGCCGTAGTAGCTACCGCTCGTCTTGTGGTGGTAGGTGCCGCCGATGGATCCGATCGAGGACACTCGCCTAGAGACCACACACGGACCCGTCACGCTTCCTGCTAGCGAAGAGAGGCGCCTTGGTTTCTTGTTGGCGTGGATTGCCGAGCGAAGCTTAGACGTGTCAATGATGGCCGAAGTCTCCGAGTCGGATGATGGAGGGTGATTTTCGTCTGACGACATACTTTGAGGAACTGGTATAGATGATTTCGGACTGGAAGATAACCGCATCTTGGGGGAGTTGATGTTACCAGCTCGCGACACGTCGAGGTTACGCAATGGGCTAGTCCGGCCCTCCCTACCGGGCGAAGAGGCGGCGGCGGTGCTGGTAGTCAGGTTTATGGAGATCGTGGGTGCCGTCGGAGAGCCGTTAATTTCAGACGTGCGAGATTTGGACAAAAATCCTGCCTGGAACCTGTTAGGCTTCGCTACCGGGATGTTTGTGGTCTCGGGGATCGTGAGCTCGGCGGTGGAATCATCTGCAGCGTCATCTTTATGTAAGTAAAACGGGACAGGGGGAATCGCAGGTACAGCCTTCTCGGGTGAGCTACGCTCCGGCGAAGAGTATAACTTTTGAGGCGTCTTCTCGAAGTCGGCTAGGGTACCCGATTCGCCGTCGTCGTCGCGCCATCGAACCGCCCGCTTCGTACTCTTCTTGGCCGGACTAAACGAAACACCCTTACGCGCGTTAAGCGCTTTGCGGCGTCGAGGCGAACCTTTCACGGGGGAGCCGAACATCTGCGGTTGAGAGGCTGCGACGGCTGCTAATGCCGGGTTAGGAATTGGTTTTATGATATCTTTTCCCATGCTGATCCTCGTCGTCTTCTTCCGTTTCGGAGTTCCGCGCTTCGTCGGTGGAAATGCTTCTACGGGCATCTTGGCCCCGTCCGGCTTAACTACTTGCGAGGCGGCGGCGAAACCTATCTCTAGTAAACGGCTGATAATACTTTTAGCGTGCGCGACTGCTTCCTCTTCGCTCATATCTACGGTTTCCGATAGAGACGCGAGGATTTCGAACTGCGCAGTAAGGAGCACTTGCATAATCGCCGCGTCTCCCGCTTTATCCTGCTCGAGAACTTCGCGGTCTGCTTCGCGGGCGAATTTAGCTTTCCACAGTTCGGCTTCTCTCGTAAGACTTTCGACTTCGCCGTTCTGCACGTCTCCCTTGGGCAGCTGGCTGATGCTATGCTGGAGAGCTCCGTCGATAGCGCGCTCCCAATTCATCTTGTTCAGCTTCTGGTGGATGTGCTGCCGGCTGTCCTCGAGTTCTAGCTGAATTCCCACCGCCGTTTTGCGCATGGCGGTGAGATTTGGCGGCATCGTGTCTTCATCCTCTCTCGCGTCGCAAACCGCGTCGAATGCAGCGATCCATGACGACAAGAGACCGATACGACGTTCGATTCCTCTCTGCTTCTTCATCAGGTTTACCTTCTCTTGCCTCTCAGACGACGAGTTCTCGTACGCCGCCTGGATTCTCTGAACGCCTTCCCTAACGGACCAGTTCTTCTTTTCGAGCTGCTTCTGGAACTTGGCGAAGAATGTCTTCTCGGCATCTTTTTGCTGGGCCTTCAGCTCGTTGATCAACGCCATCTGCTCGTCGATCTTGACGAGGAAATCCTTGACGTGTCGGTTGACGTTGAAGACGTTCCGCGTCACCTTGGTCTGAATATTCTTCGCTCTGTTGGCATACCGTAGGGTGTTTTGGGTCTCGTCGAAGTGCGCGCTCGAAGGGCTCACGCAGACGATCATGACCGTCTTGCAGTTGCCGCCCAGCGAGAATTTGAGAAGTCGCGTCAATTTGCTGTTTCTGTAAGGTACGTGGTTCTTCTTTCGAGGGTCGCAGAGTGCATTGATACAGCTGCCCAGTGCGAGCAACGACTTGTTGATATTGGCGCCCTCCATCAGCCGCTCGCCTCGATTTTTCGTAGCACTGGCACGCTCGCTACCTGCAAGATCGATAATGCTGAGCGTAGCCATCGTGTGAGGTTCGTTGACGGAAGCGTTGCGGTCCTTCTGGGCCACGTTGATCTGAAGGACGGCGTGCGATCGCGAAGAAGTGGCGTTCGCCTCGGTTGGTGATACTGTCCGGTATTCGTTTCCTTGAACGATCATGTCCATAACTTCTTGAACATCCTTGGGGTGGTGGCTGGTGAGCCCCGCAACCGTCACGGCCTGGTTGGAGTCCTCGCGGAGCATCAGTCCTTGCTTGCTGCCTCCGGGGACCAGCAAATCTCGGATGGTCTCGTTGTAGATTTCCAAGTACGACAAGGATATCTCGGTGTGCTTCTCGTCGCTGCGTTCGGCAATCTTTTCGAACAGTTCTTGCATGGTCAAGAATATGATACCGGGCATCTGGGCTGTGCCGGTGATGGTATGCGTCTTGCCGCATCCGGTGGCTCCGTATGCGAATACCGTGGCATTGTAGCCGTCTAGGACGCTGTCTAGCAGACCTTTTGTCGTAGCTTCGTATACTTCCGTTTGGGTTGTGTTCTCGTCGAATATCCGATCGAAAGCGAAAACTTGATCTTTGACCTTTTTGCCGTTTGGCACTACCGATTTCGAGAATTTTTGTATGGGGTTGTCCTCCGGCGGATCAAACACTCTGAAATGCGTGCAAGTTAGTTATTGTTATATAATAGGCTATTTGTGATAGTGATACTTACAAGCATCGGTCATCGACCACTTTAATAACGGATCGTATGCCACCTTGCTTAAGTTTCGGTGTGGGAACTGCGGCGAGGGAACCGTCTCCTAGAAATAATGTGCCGTCATCGGTTCTTTGCCTGTTTGTATATTAGTATGTCTGACTTGGCACTCCTAGAAGACGGGTTAGGCATACAGCTGAGCAGCTTCTCTGATTGTAAATGGTCGCACTCGGACTGGAGACTTATTAGTATTTGTTTTTGATGTCTTCCATGGCCAAAAGGGTAGGTAGGTAGGTATCTTACCTGCAACCGTAATGGATGAAGCCCCAGGATCTTCTACAGCCATTTTGGATAGCTCTATCATTGCCTATTTAATTGAATCCTCCCCCTAGAAAAAAAAAGAAAAGAAGAAAAAAAGTGGTATGGGAAATTAAGCTAAAATGGTCGACATAAACAATGACGATAAACAAGTAGCATATGTCGTTGCCGTCGAGAAGGAATTAATGTTCGTTCGCGATTTCGAAATTCCAAATCGATTAACGAGCGTATATACACCGATTTGGGAGGTGTTCGTCGAGCTAGATTAGTTAGTAAGATTGCAAAGAGGCAGGTTGTGTGGGAAGGGTTCCACGGGAAAATATCGTCATCAGAAGCTAAAATGTGGATGGAAAGTGTTGCAGGATCGATAAGGCATATGTATCAAAACCGTGTTGATTTTGGCTCTAACACTTCACCAGGGCAACCGGTAGTAGTGCGTACTATGTACACTGTATTGCCAGCCCTAACCTTGAAAATAGTGGGGGCCCAGAACATATTTCGGGCCATATGATTCGTAGCATCACGTCTAGCTGGCCTACGCACCCCGGACTTTTGTCTCAGCAGGTTATAAGCCAATCAAATTTGACCGTACTGCCGTAAAATCAACATTAAAAAAAGGTACCCACTGACAACTCACTCTCGGCTTACAAGTTTGAGAAGCTAGGAAGAATATAGATAAGTGTTGAGATCTAATTTACGAAAAGTTCATGCCTTACAACAAGGACAACAAGGTGAAAAAAGTTAATGCTACGATGCCCCATAATCTTCAATCTTGAAAACAGGTCGCACTGATAATCAAACCTTAGGTACCTGTACTGAATAAGGTTATGTTTACGGATCCGTACCTCTCAATATCATCGGGCATCATCATAATATCATATCAGAGCTGTAAACAAATAGTCCGTAAGTTGGAAACAAAAATGAGAATTTCCTTTCAATGGGGTGGTTATACGAAACAAAATCTAGACATCAAACGTGCTCTCGGCCAAGTCTCTCACCTTTGTTCGCCGTTCCGCCGAGCACCCCCGGCCCCTCCGCAAAGCTCGTCTGCGTGTAAACGCCCAGCTCGTCCCTCCCGACGAGGAAGTTCTCGGGGGGGCCGAGGTAGCTAGGCCGAACGCCGCCTAGGTCCAGCACGATCTTCTGCACGATCACGCTCGGCGCTAGTCCCCAGACCCTAAGCTTGTACGCCCCTTCCTGCGCGACGTTCCATGTCGTCGTCGTGTTATGCCCCGGCGCGAGCCCCCAGATGGAATCCGCGACCGCGCGTCCCCAGCCGGGAGGCATGCCCGCGCCGACGCTCTCGCCTACGAAGCGGACGACCTGCGGTTCGGCCTGCTCTGCATCTGCGGGGAATAGAGATACGGCAAACGCGATAGGCGTCTTATCCGAGAGGTAGTTCTGGGTAGGCGAAAGGTAAAGCGTGACGTTAGCCTTCGAGATGTTGGTAAATAGATATAAGTCGTATTCGAGAGCCGGGGCCGACTCGGTGGTTTGCGGAGGTGTGGTCTGGGGCCAGAGAGTCACCCCGCCGAGCGTGCGCCCGTAATTCTTCAGCGTACGATACTCGACCTTCGAGTCTGTCGCTACACTGGCCGGGGTGTAGATACGTTGATAATTCGGCCCTTCGATGGCGACGTGCTTGTCCGACTCGACAAACCCTTGTGTAAAATTTGAAGGGACGGTTCGTAGATTAATAGGAAGTTGCACGATTGGTTTGCCATACCAATTTGCGAAGCCTTCGCGACCGCAACCCGCCGAGTAGTTTATATTGGCTACGGTGTCGTTGACAATTTTCGGTGCATTCTCCCAGTCTATCGAAACGAAGACGCGGGAATCCGTACCATTATCCGGGCCAACAGTCCCATTATATCGTGACAGTTTAACCCAAGAAATATCCGTTTCGGCTGACCAGTCGCAGTTCAACGTACCCCGAGAGAATACGTCAAACCACCGTGTCGCCGGTCCGTAAGGGTCTAACGGTGGGAGCACGAGAGTATTGCCTGAGTTACTGTGATACTTGTCGTCACCTGGAATGCTAGCGTTCGATCCTTCCACGGCGATACCTACGTTGCCGGCTATAGAAGATACCGCGGTTTGGACGTAAGCCATAGCTGGAAGGACATTTCGCATCGGCTGCTGCCAGTAGCCGTCATATCCGAAGTGAGTTTCTAAAGAATTAGATTAGCAAAGAACCCCTTGAACAATTTTAAGGCGGTTCAACTTACGATCTAGAATCCTCTCCCACTTTCCGTCTAATATACTATCCCATCTCGCTGTGAGGTTTCCGTCGGCATTGAAACTCGATAGGACCTGGGAGATAAGATCGTTCGCCGCATTTCGGTGCTGGTTCGCATAAACCATATTCTTTGCCGCGCCGATATGGACTTGGTGAATAATTTGACCGCCGAGAATAGGATGGAGGATCATTTCGAAGAAAGCCGGCTGGTAGGCTTCGTCTAATAGGTCGTAAATAGCTTCAGCATCATCAACCAGACCTTGCCATTGGCCTAATATCGCATCGCCTTCGTTGTAATTGACGACCGAATAGACGTAAGGCTCTACTAGTTCAAATTTCCTCCTCGCGGCGAACATGCCGAAGCGCGTCATGGTTTCCGTAATAGCTGCGGCATGCTCGGGCCCAAATTCGCGAGTCGCCCAAGCAAGAGTCCAGTCCGTCACGCCATCTACACCCCACTGATCGATATCGTATGCCATGTCTAGGAAATGGCTGAGCGGGATCTCTAAAGGCTTCAGATCGCCAACGTTGACGATCCATATCCGATCAGCACCGTGAGAATATGCGAGCTGCATCTGCTCCGCTGTCTTCTCCAGTTGGATAGTATTGATCCATTTGTAGTTCCGGGTATCGCCCACGTAGTCAAAGTGGTAATAGACCCCAGCCCCTCCAGATCGCGACGTCTCGTTGTCGATTGGGACTCTTCGGATATTACCCCAATTATCATCCGCCCAAAGAAGAGTAATATCCTCCGGAATTGTTAGACCCTGGAGGATATACGACATGACTTCCTTATATAGACACCATAACTGAGGGGCTTCGGTGGCTTTGATATCAAGCACGTCTTCGATGATGGCCCGTTGGTTGCGGACCAGAGTTTCCAACATCTCGACAATTACTTCGACACCTAATCCTTCGATAGCCGTATCACCAGTTCCTCGCATGCCCATAGTCCATAAACTATTACGAGCATAAGGTTTCGCCCGCTGAGCTCCATACACGAAGTACTCGTCGATAGTTTTGTTATTGAGATTATATGCCCAGGGACCGAGGCCCTTGTTAATGTAGAACGTGCCGAATTCGTTCTGCGCGCGCATCATCGGTTCCGTATGAGAGCTTCCGAGAACGATCTCCCACGCGTCAGCCAGCGGCTGATTTGCCGGGTCATCAATCTCGAACATGGTACCCCAAAGAGCCGGCCATAGGTAATTTGCTCGTAATCGAAGGAGGAGCTCAAACACGTTTGAATAGAAATCGGCATTGTAACCAACTCCGTAGGGCGTATCCGGGTAGTTCCATTGGACCCATCCCGATAATCCGGGTTGCTCGTCATTGATAAAAAACCCGCGATATTTGACCGAGGGAGATCCTTGGACCTTATCTTCCGGCAAAACATATATCTCTTTGGACTGCTTGACGGGGACATCGGCCCACCAGTACCATGGGCTAACACCAATCTGCTCGCTGATGTCGTAAATGCCGAAGATGGTGCCTCGAGGGTCGCTGCCCGCTATGACAACTGCTTTTGGGCATCCCTCGACTGGATCTTTGACGATCTTAGTAGTAAATGATTCCCACTTTCCTTCGATGCCCGAAACATTGAGCTTTCCAGCGTCGACCAACTCGTCGATTACTTTTGAATGACCCAACGTTCCAGCAATTATGACGGTACTTTCAGCCGACGGATCGGCATAGTCGGGACCGCGAAAGTATTGCGTATCATTAACCGAATACTAGGTAGCATTTATTAATACATGGTTTCCAAGAGGATTCGATACTCGTCAAATTGTAAATAGTTAGGCGTAGGGATATTTTGACTCGTGAGATACGAAGCTTTTATTCGATCGCCTATTTAATGTATGCGATGTATTTCGATGCATTTCATATAATATACTATTAATATAGGATTGTGATATTTACTTACATGCGTGTAATTCCGCGTAATTGGTCTATATTCGTATGACGCCGGCTCAGCACCGGGTTCGCCGTTGCTTAGTGTGAAGTTGGTTCCCGTTACTCGACCAAAGTCATTGGCGAGATCACCAGCAGCGCGAATGACTCCCCAGTAATCGTTGCTTGAAACTCGAATCTGGGGCTGAGAAATCGATCCTCCGGCTACTTGAATAGCGCCGTCGCTACTGGTAAAGCTGATGATCTGCTGCTGTCCGAGGGCGTGCGCAAAGGGCATAAGCCCAGCCACTACGGACAGCAAAGGATATCTTCGAGGTTGCAGGCGCATCGCGAATTGTATAGTTGGCTTGAGGAACAAGCAACGCCAGGTCAGGGGTATAAGAGCGCCCCCACTGCGCCAAACGTCTCTTGAACAGATATAAACATTGCACCTAAGTTGGGAATCACTAGATGATTATATATAGGTCACAGCTATCTTGTCTCGGCAGGATTGCAGCGAGCTTCCCCGGTTAACAGGGACAGCATCGTGAAAGCGGAAGAAACATCTCGGTTCCGCTCAGCTCACTCGCATGGTTTTTTGGTAGCAATGCCATTCGTTCATATCGGGGATACTACCCAAGATCGTATTAATTGCCAAGCTTGAAGGTGCCTGAACTGACTATAGCGTGCGTAAATAATACTCCGCATTGGGGTTTTTGAGTCCACGTTGGTGAAAGTAGAGGAGCTCGAAACGGTGGAGGTTGGTGTGAGTGGTACTACTCGTGGGTCAGATAGGAGGTAGACTGTAATACCTAAAAGTTACAAGATAGGGGGGGGGGGGGACTGGGGGATTAACAATTCGAGAGTTCCCCCGCACAGCACTAAACTCGCTATAGTTAGGGTGGTTAATAGCGTGCGGAGTACCTCGTAGCGGGGGAGCCTCGTGGGAATAAATAAACGGTAACCGTCCCGTGCGGCCGGGATCAGGATTAGGATTAGACCTCGACATCTTCCTTGACATTTCACATTTACCCGAGAATATAACCACCCAGTCCAAGGTTCGAGCTGCATCAGGGGTTGTATACACATAGTATTCCCAAGTATCCAACCTAACAATACAGTTAAGGTATATCAAGGTAGCTAGCATATAAACATGTTTATTGTTCATTACACGCATATACACTAAAAACTAGGCTACCCGTGCCCATAACGTTTACATCAATAGTGCTCGACGAACGTATACCAAGACGGAGGCGTATAGCCCTCTTCTCGACTTCGCCAGTCTTTCATGTGGTGCTCCGGCCGAGGCTGACTCTCGGATGGCATACTCGACTCTGTAGATGCGGATTGTGATTTCTGACCGTCTTTCTTAAACCAAGATTGCATATCAAACTTAGTCCCCTGGAATCGCTAGGGCCCTAAATTCGGGTTAGGAAGAGAGCTAGCGAGGTCATCGGTCGAGTTTGGCAACGTCTGAATTCCACTCTCGGGAGGTGGGAGTAGATAGGAACGGTTTTGGTTGAGATGGGGACTTCTTGGCCACTTGGTAGGGAGAAATGAGCCAGCCACAATAGAATGAGCGCTCCTTGGTACCTCTACCTCACGGCCAGATTCCCAGACGTGAACCATCTCGCTTTCATCAAGGCTGGGAAGTTCCCCTTTATAGAATCTGCGAAACTGTCGAAGTACGGCATCAACCCAATACCGGCGGCCTATTTAAAATCATTAGTACTGTAGTATTGATACCTAGGTACCTAGATACCTAAGTTATTTTGAGAGAAGAGGCAGAATATTTCTTACCTCGATCCTGCTCAAGTTGGTATCGAGTGACACCAGATTTCTCCAACTGATCTAACCAGTCCTTAACTCTGATATCCGTATTGGCTTCGTTCCTAAAGCTACAGGCATAGCCTTCGAGGAGATCGAACCCGTCAAGATCTCTCTCCACAATGCGTATAGGTGCCCCTCGCCGGCAGATGGTAATAGTATTCCCATGAGCATCAGCCTGTTTAAGTTCGATGGTAACGTTGTCACCTTCTGGAAGTTCGAGAACGACTACCCAGTCGTTACGCTTCTCAATATAGCTTTCCAAGTCATACGTGGTCTCTCGCTCCCGAGCCGCAAGCCAGCATCCCATTACTGGCTTGGCAAGGAGTTCAAACCAATTTACGTCGTGGGAGAAAGATATCGTAGGGGCAAATCCACAGCTAGATTCATAATGGTGACCTATGGCTAACAGATCTTCTGGTGCGTAGCGAATATGGTTGGAAGATGCCATGGTAAAGATGGATATGCTAAGGCGGACAAGCGAACGATGATCGAGAAGTATGTTGTTTTGATTGTAATGAATAAAGTGGTAGGCTAAACGCTCTTATAAAACCTGATTTTATAGAGGCATATCTGTCCGATATGCGCGGAGAAGCTTCTGTGAGAGGCTGTGAATCAGATAGAAAAGAAAACACATAGATACGAACCTTAAGGCCACTAACTATCTACATATAAATACTCACAGAGAAGGAAAATAAAAGCTGTACGATATTTACTGATTAGATAGAAACTCGCGAAAGATTCAAACGTGTCGTTAGTTGAAGGCGATCTTCAAGTAAAATTATTCAGAACAATTTTCCGTTAAAGGTAATCTAGTGACTAGCATTGGAACTTATTAGCCAAGACTGTCAATTGTACAGATATAGTTATTTGAACTACACTGAGATATGAACCTCGATCAATGCCGAGTCTATCTCTCTATATGCAGTGACTACCTAACATACCTAAGTGGGTTGGGTAGGAGGTAGGTAGGTTAGGTAGCTATTCCCTTAACCAAAGCCTATCATCCCAGAGGGTTCCAAATTCTCAGCCGCCCGCAACACCTATCGGTTCAATACCTTAGAGGGGAATAATAGGGTGTATCCATTGGTCTCGATTGGCGCGTGGGCACTATATATCCTCTCAGAGCCGTTCCGGGGGCCGGATCAAAAATTCGAGCCGTGCCTGCGGGCATCTTCCAATCCAGGCGGCAGAACGCGTTACAGCGGTGATGGCTGAAGAACGACGTGATTCCTCTGGGGCCGAGATCGGTCACTTCGTATTCGATATTCTGCGACAGAATTACGGGGTCCGAAAGGATGGCCTGGTGCCGGTAGATGCCGCCCTGGAGATCGCACAGGACGAACTGGCCGTCCGTGATGTGGTAGCTGAAATGGCTGAGGGCCTGCATGACTTCTCCCCACGTGCTCGAAGTGTCGGTCCATCCGGTGCTGCTGTTGAACTTTTGATAGTTCTTGATGAACGGTTCGCACAGGACGTATCGTCCAGCCCAGAGTCCGGAAGCCGTAGTGAATATCCACACGCCGGGTACGTTGAGTCTGATGGTTTTATTAATTATCTTGTGGTTATTGAACAAGTTGACGATTTCCAGGGCTTTGTGGACGGCCTTAATGTCAAGGTTGTAGTGGTGCGGCTCGTAGACAAACCTGGCCTTGAACCACTTTACTACGAATGATTGACCTTCTCGAGGGCCTGAAGTGTAGGTCGCCAAGGCTACCCAGCGGTACGAGCCGTTAGAAAAGGGTTGGCCGAGTTCAAAATAGGAAGTAACGCCGTTTCGGGAGATGTTGTATCTACCACTGTCAAACTCGGCAACCGATGCGTTTTCGATGCGCTTCCCGGAGATGCAGTCATTACATCGCCCTACGCCAGAGCCCTTAGAGAACTCGTCGACTGAATAGGATGTGCGCGGTAGAATGTTCTTGCATGAAAAACATATACACATCGTTGGATACATACTTGCAGGATGGGAAGTTCGAGGTCAAGTTATTGCTACGTTATTTACAGGTTGAAGTTGATTTTGTGTTAGTTCGAATTTGAAAGGTTGAATGTGTACAAACACGATGACTACAATCACTACCTTGGCAAGGTAAGGTCTTATATATATCTGTACCTAGACATATTGATGCCTTCTTTTTCATATTTTAGGTGTACAGGTAGATTGCAATACCCCTGTCGAGAAGAAAGGGGTTATCACAAGTTGAAACTAGAATGTGTCGAGAAAACTATGTCATTCTTCATAGAGCTTA
Organism: Daldinia caldariorum; assembly: GCF_022478825.1. Taxonomy (NCBI): domain Eukaryota; kingdom Fungi; phylum Ascomycota; class Sordariomycetes; order Xylariales; family Hypoxylaceae; genus Daldinia; species Daldinia caldariorum. The sequence continues at coordinate 265,636 of NW_025953056.1, read as the reverse complement.
GAACTCAAGTATGGAAGTTTGTAGCTATATTTGTGTTTCGGGATTGTTCTTTATTCTGGATGTTTCATTTAGTGGTGGCAGTGCGTGACAAATTGGTGACAGCAATTATGAGTAGGTACCTAACCTAGGTGGATCTTGGACACTGCGCGAGTGTCTTGTAGACTTGAAATTAAGAGGTAAACATGAATGAGATCCATTGTCTATCTATTTATCGTCAATCTTGACACCAAACCCCAGCTTCAAAATGACAGACAAAATTAATATACCTAAACCTAGGTATATAAACAATATTAAAAGAGCCAGCCGTATTACGACTAATACAAAGTGATGCCGAGTATATACTATATCCATGTTTCTCGTTCCCGGATATATCCGGCCCTATCCGGTTATTAGTGGGGGGAAGCTACCCCGAGCTAATAACCCGGGAACTCCGATTCCGGCCGGGCGGAGAAGCTAATATAGGTAGGTGGGCACTTTCGCATATTATACGATGATATTGTAATTGCCATCTAAAGTATTGGGCATCAAGTATTACGGGAATTGGGGGAAATAGAAAGGCCTACCGATATCCCCTAAAATATCTAACGGTATCGTGATTTTCCTTTCGACTTCAAACCGTTGGTCTCAAAACAATGGAGCCCTATCAACTCACGGCAACCCAAGCGCTCGCAAAGTTCAAAGACAGCACATTAACAGTGGAAGAATATGCTCGATCGCTACTCGCACGAATCGCAAAGAGAGACGACGCGGTCAAAGCATGGGCATATCTCAACCCGGAATATGTGATCCAGCAGGCGAAGCAGCTCGACTCCATACCCCCTGGAAGCAGAGGACCTCTGCACGGGGTAGCGATTGCGGTGAAGGATATCATGTATACGAAAGGTCGCGCTCCTGTTCTTTGCCGATGATATCAGCGTGCTAATTCCGCCGTAGACATGCCGACGCAGCATAACTCTCCGATCTACGAGGGAGACGAGCCGAAGGTCGACGCGGCGGTTGTCGCGACGTTGCGCCATGCCGGCGGCTTGATACTGGGTAAGGATGTGATATGACACAGTACCAGAGAAATAAAGTATCCGAGCGCCACTAACGAACCACATCACTACACCCCAGGGAAGACAACCACGACGGAATTCGCATCCACAGCAACAGGCCCCCAAACGCGCAACCCGCACAACCCCACACGCACCCCAGGCGGCTCGTCCTCCGGTTCCGCAGCCGCCGTAGCCGACCTCCAGGCCCCCGTCGCGCTGGGCTCGCAGACGGGCGGCAGCACGGTGCGCCCGGGGTCGTTCAACGGGATCTTCGCGTACAAGCCGACGTGGAGCGCGGTCAGCCGCGAGGGCGTGAAGACGTACTCCATGAACCTGGACACCGTGGGGTTCTTCGCGCGGAGCGTGCAGGATCTGCAGTTACTCGCCGACGTGTTTGCGCTCGAGGACGACGATGACGATGATGCCTCTACGCTGCAAGATGGTTTCTCGATTAAGGGGTCGAGATTCGCGCTGGTGAAAACGACGGTGTGGCCTCAGGCAGGTCCCGGTACGGTCGCGGCATTGGGGGCTGCCGCGAAGGTGCTCCGTGACCACGGCGCAGAGGTCGAGGAGATCGAGTTGCCGCCGGAGTTCGATAGGATGCCCGAGTGGCACGGGGTGATCCTCGACTCCGACGCGCGCGCGACGTTTTTGCCCGAGTACCGGATCGCAAAAGATAAACTAGCCCCTCTGATAGTCGACCACGTCGAGAATGCCAACAAGATATCGCGGGCCGCTCAGCTCGAGGCCTTTGACGGCGTGGCTGCGCTAAGACCGTTACTCGACGGGATAGCGGGTAAATACGCTGCTATACTTACGCCGAGCGTAATAGATGAGGCCCCTGTGGGGATAGAATTTACCGGGAGTCCGGCTTTCAATAAGATATGGACGGTAAGTCGTGGCCCTTGAGTGATACATAAACCGGCCATTACTTACACTTATATTTTGTTTTGTTTTTTTGTGCTTAGGCTCTGCATGTACCGGTGGTTAATATTCCCGGCTTTAAAGGGGAAAACGGAATGCCGATTGGGCTGTCGTTGGTCGCGCCGAGATACCGCGATAGGCATTTACTTGAAGTTTCCAAAGCTGTTGGCGAGATCTTCCAGGCCCAAGGAGGTTGGTGGACTCGGAGCTAAAGCTAACAGAACCGTTCTTAGATAGTAGATGGATATAACAGCCAAGTTATTATGGAGTCCCCGAAAGCTCGCTCGTTTAGTGCACACATATATATTGTTCTCGTTGAATTTTCTTTTCTTCTTTTTCCCTTTTTTGGGAGACCGCTCGCATTGATGCGCCCCAGCATATATGAAAAAAGTCTTCTTGAATGACTGCTCCAGGCTAGGCTATATCTCCTCATTCCGAAATTCAGTGGATTCCAAACTGCATTTTGCTAACAAAGTCAAACAACACCAAACGCAGCAAATAAGAACATAGCCTAGTATGACTACCATATCTTCTCGTCCTCGGCCAAAGGCTCAACAGGCACTGCCGGGCCCTTAGGAACAATGACGGGACCTTGAAGCTTGGTAACCTTTGCCCTCGCGCCCGCATATCCCTTAGCATATAAGCCGATCCACGGAGCACTGGTCTTGTGGAAGGCGCCACCTGTCAGTTTGCTGCCCTCGTCCCAGTAGAGCCGGCGCAGCCACCTGTTCAGGTGTGGGTAGTCGTGGCGGATGCTCTTGAGGTTGCACAGGAACACCGTATGGTACGCGGCATCGAACCGCACGATCGTCGGGTACAGGCGTATATCGGCTTCCGTGAGCTGGTCCCCGAGTAGGAAGGGCTTTCCGTGGCCGGCCAGGATGTCCTCCAGCCGGTCGAGCGACTTGAATAAAGGGAATACGTTCTCCTCGTAGGATTCCTGCGTGGTGGCGAACCCGCTCTTGTACACGCCGTTGTTGACCGTGTGGTAGACCCAGTCGTTGATCTCGTCGATCTCCTTGCGCAGGTGCTCCGGGTAGAGGCCGCCGCCGGGCTTGTTGACCTCGCGTAACTCCTCGGGGATGAAGGCGTCGAACGCGGTGTACAGCATGCGGATGATCTCGCTGGACTCGTTGTTGACGATGGTCTCGGTCTTCTTGTCCCATAGGACGGGCACGGTAAACCGGCCGTTGAAGTCCGGGTCCACCTTGAAGTACAGCTCTCGAAGATAAGTAAAGCCGTACAGAGGGTCTTTCGGCAAGGCGCCGTTTTTACCGTCGAAAAGCCAGCCCTTCTCGCTCATGGATGAGCTTAAGATATATAGGTCAACTACATCTTCGAGGCGTTTCAAGGAGCGCACGATGTTAGTGCGGTGAGCCTTGCGATTGATATTATGTTAGTGACCGCCGAATTGATATATGCCTACCTACCTACCTAACCTACCTACATAAGTTATATAAAGAGTATACGTACCCATGGACAACCACCGGAAATGTACAGCGCATAGCGACCTTTTTCAGCCGGGAATTTTGAGTTAGGATCGGTAGAGACGAAATCGCGGAATGTGCTATCTGGCCTATTAAAGCGGCCATTCTTTTGATACTCAGTCTTGGACTTGAGTTTTTGTGGTCAGCTTCGTGTATATAGCAAACGGAGTTGATCTGGGGTAGCGGATGCATACCACTTCAGCCATGTCGAATATCGTCGATACCTAGATGGTGTAAACTGTTAAATTAATGAGCGTAGAGTAATGAAGGGTGCATTATCCTGTTGAAATAAAAAAAATTGAGGGTATCTAGCAGGTTGTTATATAGAAGAATTGGAGGTTCTTCGTTGCGACTGTTGAAGTCCCGGGTATGGTACCCCAATACCTAGGATGTAGTAGGTACATGTACCTTAGTACTTGATTTATAACGCGGGACGGCGGTAGAAACCCCGATAGTTTGGCTTTGGAAGTACCTATATCCATGTACCTAGGTGTATCCCACAGGTCTAAATGACGGGATGACGCACCTGTACTACGATTACGCCATATTTCTTCAGTTTGCGATTGTTATTACGTGCAATTTTAGTTGGGTTTAGTTTAGCTAACATAACTTCATTTTGTCGTTTGAAATCATGACAAATCAAATTGCGGTAGGCCGACATTTCGCACGACTTCCGGACGGGAGGTTTTTCTGCATCTTTTCAAATGATTCCAAAGCTTATTATATACAACTATCGTCTACTATGGAATCGAATGTGACGTTCAATATGCCATTACGAGATGGATGTGGACCAACGCGCAGCTAACTTTGTCTACCTCTCATAGCTTCGAGTATTTGTCGTGAGCCCGTATCATCGCTTGTCTCGGCTCTCAGATCGATGGGATCATCTAGCTGACTTGGGTTGGCATCTGGCCCTTGGAACTTCTTGGCTGCTTTCTCCCTCAGCGTCTCTCCACGTCCAGTCTTATCACCCTTGCTACCGTTGCCGTCCCGTTTGGAATCGTGCAAATGCGATTGCGAAGGTCCCGCGGCGGCACCGAGCTGGCTCTGGTTGGCGTTGGGGCCTTGTAACTTTTCGGTCGCTTCCTCTCGTGGCGTCTCGGGCATACTGCGCTGCGAATGTTCAAGTAGAGGAATGTATTTGTTACTGGGTTGAATAATTATCTCTCCTATTCTAGGAAGTATATGGAAAGAATGAAAGACGAAACACTCTTGTCGACATAAAATAGGTAAGACAGACTTCTTCGATAAGTGGAAGAACGAAGAAATATAATTTGCAAAAGGACTTAAATATTATCTTAAATGCTATTATACATTTTTTGCTTAATTTTCAAACTCATGACTCGTGATTCTTGATCGCATATATACAGAATTTGATGATCTCACCATGTCCCCTAATTTGACCTCAACCCGCCGGTGTAAATAGGACTAGTTTAGGTGCCTTAGGTACTAAACCTACCTGGCATGTGAAAGTCCAGAGTACCTAAGAGCACTAACAAACATTTACTTACGTCCTTATCATAGAGTAAGACAGCAGTCGTGTTATCGTTTGCTATAGGCATATAAATAGTATAATCAGCGATGACAAGAGTTGTCTCATGAGTTTTAAGCGGATCATGATTAGCGATTATAGGGTAGAATGATACCTTATTAACACATCAGCATAGCAGTACTTTCATTATGCTAATACCTATTATATCCCGTTGGGGATGTCGTCGCGTAAGTTGGAAAAGTTAGCACTCCGCACGATTTGAAGTTATCACCAAACCCTAAAAAGGAAACCCAACCCGAAAAGAGACGTAACAGTGGAGAAATAACTTAGCGCGTTAAGGGTATGTATGTACAATGGCATCATGGAGGGATATATACAGTTGCGGGGCGGCATTAAGTGCCTAGATACGTCTTCGACCCTTAGGCCTGACTCTAGTGGGATCTGATGAGGGTTTCTGGATCCGTCCAATTTCCGGACTCCTTCGTCGCGATCTTGCCAGACCTGGACTTCCATCGCGAATACCTCTACGAAGTGGGCTATGCTTCGAGTATACTATCTTTTCGGCCTCACTATTCTTGTATGATTCCGAATCAAACTCGTTCCGAGGCGTTGACATCTCTGATTCGTTCTTGACGATTTCTGGGATATCACGCCTGAAATATGCTTGCTTCTTCTCATCGGCGACGTCCTCTTCCTCTTCCTCTTCCTCTTCCTCTTCGTTTTCCTCCTCCTCTTGCTGGGACTCTAGCGATCCTATTTCTGACATATCAGATATCGAGGTAGTTGGGGTGGCGGGTTCGTCTGATTGCGACGTCTCTTCGTCGTCAAACCCGCGAGAGAGCGTTCCAGACATAACCATGGCGTCCGTCTCGGGTTCTGAGAAAGATAGAGTCCGGGCTGGAGTAGACACCCTAGAATCTTCCGAGCACATCGTGAGAGAGCGAGGGGAGGGGGGAAGATGGTTGGCCGGGATGTAGGAAGCGGTATCGATAGAGAGAGGCTCGTGCGTCATAACGGGAATGTCGTCCTCTGGATCGTCGAAAAAGGACTTCGAGATTAGGTCGTCGGTAGATTGATGCCAGGGATGGTCGTCCGGGAGGTATGACGCGAAGTATCTTACAAGGGAGTCCAAGGACTTGGTACGGAAAAGCTGGAGCGCATACTGCCACTGCTGAGTACCGATAAGGCTCGGGTTAGCGATGATCTCGACAGAGGCAGACTCTAGGCTCTGGTTTAGCTCGTTCAGGCGAAGCTGCTTGCGGTCAGCCAGCATGCGGTGGAACTCATCGACTGTGCTCGCGGTATTGGAGATCTCGTAAACATCGTGATGGAACGCCTCGGGGTCCTGGATAGAGAAGGCGATTGTGTTGTATTTATCGTGGAGTCCAGTGAAGAGGTCATCCCTCTTCATTCCAAACTTCCAAGCAGGCCATGACCATCCAGGATCATCCATTCTCTAGTGGAGCGCGCGTTATCGTAAAGAGCTCGTCGACCTCGGGATCTCGGTAGGAAAATGGGTATCAAGAGTGGGACTCCGGTTCGACCAGGTAGTCGCTATTGTGCTGCGGGCTGTAATTCTAGGTGGTATAGGTGGTATAGGGAGTCGTTTTCGGTGGTATTAGGGTGTTTACTGGTACGTTGAAAAGGAAATGGTAATAGTTGGTATGAGTACAACGATCATTGAACGGGGTCACGATGCAAAGGTTGGAGGAAGCGAACGAAGCCATCTAAAAACGGAATATAGGACACATATTGGCGAATAAAAAAAATTTAAATGTTGTCTTCGTTGACGTATCGAGAGTTTTTTATTTGCACATGAGTAGTGACTTTTAATGGGTTCGAGAGGCTTTGTTGTGGTGTAGAAATATTCACTACTCTGTGCCTTTACTTTGTCTGCTGTCTTTGTTCAGATCGTTAGCTAACGGGCAACAAGGAGAAGGACAAAGTGGGAACTCGCTTGGTACCATATCTCTAAAATTTGTGCCTTATGGAGCCTAAGGCATCAAGCTTATGTGCCAATTATGTGCCACAAGGACATTACGCCCGAACAACATTGGCTACATCGGCAGGAAGAGGGGCCAATCAGACAAAGTTTGTGTTTTACTCTATTTACGTTTGGCCAATCACTGATTATGTAGAAATAATGAAGTGGAGACTCTTACCTCACAGGTCCATATTTTCTCTTACCTTAGAAGCTTTAGGTACGTTCCTAGGCAGGCAGGTAGATAGCACAGACCACACCATATTCCATATCCCTTAGGTCCTTTTTCGGATCCTCTTCTACGAAGTATTAGGTAACCATTTTGCCCAGTCTGTTTTCAACATGCAACACCTGTAAGATCTGCAAACAAATACAAAATGCAAAAATGCAACCACACCAAGTTCTAACAACACGACGCTTCGAAATAAACCCTTTGTATCGTGTTAATCATTATTCCAATTCTAATAAGACCCATTTAATATAGTCTTCGAGGATTGGTATAGTTCATTCTATTTACCTCGAATTGACTCATACCACAGAAACAAAGTGCTATGAAATCTAGAGAGCGACGAGTGAATAGACAATAGGGTTCGGTTCGTACCTACGTACTGGCAGACTGCAGGTGCCCAGGTGGTTGTATGCCTGGACAAAAATGCTTGGACAAAACGGTACTTCCAGTTCGAAGCAGGCTTTTTTCAAAAAAGGCCGTTAGTCGGCGGTGTGATGGCTCAGCTTACCCAGCCACCATCATGTCATTTTAGAACGGAACGTTTGAGAATTGGGGGCCAAAAGGAGGCCGATAATCACTCGGCCCCTCCCATATTTTTCTCTGTACTCTCCGTTCTCTCCGTCCCCGGTTCCTGTCATCAAATCATATCACTTGTCACAGAGACAGTGCCAACTTCGTGACTCTGATAGTCACTTGGAACCGTTCACGCAGCCGGCCGCACCTGTCATTCGCACCGTATGTGAGGTGTTACAGTCAAACGAACGTGGTCGAGAGGGGAGAGGTATTCTGTATTCAGCCCTAGAAATTTGTGACATCCCCCAAGGGCCTCTATGCCAGTTGGTAAGCTACCTACCTAGGTACCCGGTTCGATATGGCCCCCACCCCGTCTTGATGCGATTTGCCTTATTATATAAGGCGGACGCCTTACCACATTCCCGCGAACCTACATCTCGTAGCAGGGGAATTGATAATAATAGGACATCTCTTCCCAGGCAGGTATAGTTCCGTTATTAGGAAGATAACCTAGGTAGGTTGACTGACCCTAGGCAGCCGATCTGTCCCCTTGAGTCCCCAGAGCAAAAGGGCGGGATCAGCCGCACAGCATCTCACTTAATTTCTAAAGCTTTCCTGGAAATGACATTGTGACTCTCTTTATCAGGGCTTACTTGTAGCGTTTTTTGAACGAGGGAATCCGATCCTGAGGACAGTTCACCTGATAATTCTCGCTGAGAGAGAGAGAATGCAGAGACACCCCGGTTTACCCCAAGTGCCCCAGATAAGCTGGTCGTCGAAGCGCTTGTGTTGAGGTTGCCCATCCTCATCCTCATCCATTCTCTCCCGGAATTTTATTTTCTTATTTTTCTTCGATTCTTCTTTCGTCCCAAATCTACAACCACAAGTAAATTAGCCAACAATCCTCGTCTATGCCACCGTACTTATCTAAATTTAAGCTCAAATCTTTCCTTTCCTTTTCTATAGCACGTATTCCTTTTTATAGTCTCGCTATGGCGGAAGTCTTCCCCTCCGAGGAGAAGACGGAGCCGTTCACCCCGGAAGAGCTTCAGCAGAGGCTCCTCGGAAGCATACAGGTCGACGAGGTCGACGATGCGCATCAAGACACGGTACCCTTGGACGACCTAGTCGTCGAGGAAGATCACCATAAGCAAGGCATTCGTATTCTGGTCCGGCCGCTGACGCGGAACCGCTCAGTGAGCCCCGGAAGCGACAACATCCAGTGGTTAGCATTGCGCGCCGAGGTGGCTGACCCTTCCCAGCCTATGTCCAGAGTGCTCGCGGTGACTCAGACTTCCAAAGATATCAATTTCTCCATTAGAATACCTCAAGGTGATGACGAGAATAGACCGCCGATATGGTGCGAGCTGTACTATAACCCTGTCAGCGATAGCTTGATCTTGTTGAACAAGTCGGACGTGCCCATTGTTCTCGCTAGGATATCCCAGTCACGTCCCGTCCCTGGCGCAAACCCCGACCAGGAACTCGTCCCGGGTCATACCAAGGACTTGTCGCCGGGCACATGGCGAATCAGCGTCTACACAATTCCCGTCCTCGACTTCAGAATACTAGAGAAGCGTCCCGCAATGCGTCTAATCCCTGGTAACGCCACCGAGTCGTCGACAATTTCTAGCTCGGACGTCGTGAACTCTTTCGGGAAGCGATCCTTCTTACCCGATGCCAGCGATGACGAGGTAGATAGCCCAGTCGCCGAGAAAAGGGTTCGCAAAGATGACGGCGAAGACGAAGACGGCGTCATCATCTTCATGGGACCGGAGGACAAGCAGCTTATGTTCCCTCTTCCTAACGCGGCCAAGACGAAGGAGGTTGCCATACCCAACGGCCACGCCCTCTTGGAGATCCAGAAGGACGAGACGGCCTCCATCCCCGGCGGATGCGAGCTCGACGAGTACCAACTAACGAAGCGCGAGCAGATCGCCACGACGGGCGCCTCCTCGGTGTTCACCGCGGAACATTCCAACGTTTCGGAGGGAGTCATCACAGTGAAGGTACTCAAGACTCGCAACCCTAATGCCTCGGATGCTCGGCCGCAGGAGACGCATCGTAACGTGATCCGTCAAGCGGACATCTGGCTGCGCGAGTATCAGAGCCAAGAGGACCTACGACACAAATCCATCGTTCGGTTGTACGGTGGCGACGCACGGTACTTATCGCTATACATGGAGCACGTGGACGGCAAGGACCTCGCGGCTCGGGGCGTGTGGCGCGACGGCGCTACTGATTTATTCGTTGGCAACCGCCATGACGCCGTACGCATCTTGCGCGACATCGCTGGCGCTCTGCACTACGTACACCAGAAGCGCAAGATCCACAACGACATCAAGCCAGCTAATATCCTGTATTCGCGGGAACGCGGCGCCGTCCTCTGCGATTTTGGCTTGTCAACTCGCACTACCGATCCGGCAACTAGTGGCGGTACCCCATATTATGTACCCCCCGAGTTCATCGGTCAAAAGCTACGTGGTCCCGAATCTGACGTATGGGCCCTCGGCGTCACCATGTTATACGTTTTACGCAAGATCCCCTTCCCAGACGCCCGGGGACGACAAGGTCACCCAAAACAGCTCTACTGGATGATTGCAGATATAAATCGGAAAGCGCCTCCTTTGCCGCATAATCACGGCCATGCGGGTAGCAGGGTTACATCGGCCGTCCATCAGATGCAGCAGTGGCTCGGCGAGGTCAACGAAGCTAAGGCCCGCCTAAACCAGCGGGATCGTGTCGAGTTTTTAGTCCGGCAGATGCTAACACCTAATCGGAACCAACGCATCACTATGGAAAAAGTGATGAGCGAACTGTTGAAGGAGAACGTAGCTCCCAGCAAGTGAGCGAGAGCATGTACATGTACAAATGTGTAAGCATGAAAGCGAATCGAATTTAGTGCCGTACAACTCCGTCCGCCTCTTGTCGCATACCGGTTGATCCCATTTATCACGACGTCGTCTCGACTTGGATCTTGCTTTATCTAGAGCGTTGTTACCCAATTGCGAATCGAGCGAGACGTCGCTTTTACGTGCTATCATTTAGCTATACGCCATTTTTCAGACTTGATATAACCTAGAAGAAAAATCCGGAGAAGGGTATGTATAACTGAAGAGCTTCGGCATTACGTTTCTATTGAGCTGTTCGAATTGACAGGATTTAGGTCCGGCTTAGAAACGTTCTACAGATTGGAGTTATTCGATTGAAATGTTAGCTATGCATCGCAGCCAAGCTATTGCAACGAGTTGAGGTTAAATTAGCGAAGTTCTTGTTGCTGGTCCTTACGGTTAGCGATGGGGTAAGCGTCGAATGTTGTTTCATTTATCACCGTAGACTGAAGCCAAGGCAGAGTGAGTCGCAATTCATATTCCTTTTTATTAGTATCATTGCATTCGCGCAACTTGCAAACTAACGTGACGTTACATCGGTGTAGCCATTCCCCGTCTTTTGAGCTTCACTCGCGGGGGATACTTAGCGTAATTATATAGCGGATGGAATCTTGCGCAAGTCCCTTGTTGCACCCCGTCCAACTTCCACATTCTCCCTGAAGACGATGGTATTCTTCATCAAATCGCACCCGCGGTGAAGATGCAGGCCAGGCCAAGCATAGCAGCGAATACCATTCCTTCCACGGCAATTCCCGTCGCCGAATTATGAGTGGAGGTAGAGGTAGAGGACGGGCATGCCTCCGGAGCTGATGAGTTTGAGGCCGTAGCCGATGAATGCCCAACGATATTAGCTGACATACCCGTGGCATTCTTGCACGCGCCGGCCGGGACTTTTGCGGAAGATCGGAAGACGATATCGGCGCACTAGATTGTTGTTAGCTCGAGGTTTGACTTCAAATCCGCACGGGTGTCGCGTTGATGCTATACCCATGAATATACGACTTACGTTATACAGAGCAGAACCAGAATCGCCGCTGGTGACAACTTGGATGGTGGCATTGGTCCCATCGCTGACCTTCATGGGAACGGACAGCGACGGCAGGCAGAAATCTCCCTGGCCAGTGACGTTCATCAGGTTGGGCGTGAAGGACATGTTGAAGTTGGTGACGGAAGTACCGAGGCCGATGTTGATGAAGAGATAGGTCCAGGGGTGGTGGAGGGTGAGCTGGACGGCACCATCGGTGATGGGCCACTCGGTTCGGTTGCCGACGCCATCGGGAACGCCGCCACCTATCCGGGGGATTAATAACTTTTGATTTCTGGGAGGAATAGCGACAATTGCATGGCCAAAGACGGATACGTACAAGGATAGGTCCACTGGGAATAGTTAAGAGTTTCGTTGAGGCTGTCGGCACGCCACTGCGGGTAGTCGATCTTGAAGTGGGCGGATGCCTTTTGGGCAAGCGCGAGGAAGAAGGTGATGGACGCGATGAGCATCATCGTGATTACTGGGTTCTTGGTGCTGGTAGCAGATGGGATGAGTTGTTAAGGTTAAGAGGAGGGAGGGTATTGTTTCACGCGGATATACCTACCTAAGGCGAACTTGTAAAAGTGGAAGAAAATGTGGTGGCGGGGGAGATTGTGGAGGAGGCAAGACAGCGAGGGCGGTGATACAAGTGGAAATGTTACCCAAATCGTGATTTGGAGCTGGTCTGGTTTCTTCTCCAAGGAAGGTAGGACTCACGCCACTACCTAGGTAGGTAACCAAAGCTATCAAGGCAGTCACCGAACACCTAATAAAATATGTATCTGGACAGACTGGAAGGAGCATTGTTACATGGTGAGACAATCAACTCAGCCCGCGTTGTAAAACATGCAATATGCCTCCTTCCAATCTGTAAATATGACAAAGTACATCATACCTCACAAGTGACTAATAAATACCTACTCTTTACCAAGTTTGGTCCTTCCATCTCTATTTATGTACCTACCTAGGTACCTATCTACGAATATACATTTCACATTTTCACCCGTGTTACCTCAAAGCTGACTCTATTCCCAGCCCAAACCGCCAATTGTAAACGAGACCGATAGGTAACTTACCTACAGTTAATGTCAGGTGCCTAATGCAGGAACTAGAGGCTACCTGCATATTGAATGAGCAAGTTTCCAGCCAACCAAGCTCTATATTTTAAGTTGGGTGTATCTTGGCACGAGGACCCTGCATAATCAGATTTGTTCATGTATCTCTTACTTGACATGAGATTCGTCCAAAGACTACCTAATTACTGTGCAATTGAGGTCTCCAAACTCTCGACTCTCGGGTGTCAAGAGTACATATCAGGTAATCGGATGTGTATATATATAATACAAGTGCACGTACACGTATATCCAGTCAGTCGTACTATTCCCTTCGGGGTCGCTGTTTCGTAATGTCTAACACATGAGTCTTTGTCTAAATCGTTCATGTCTCGAATCCCGGACCCAGCTACTGGTGGTATACATACCTGATATGTACCTACCTAATATTGTGGGATGTGGGGTTATTTGAGGCGGTGGCTATAGGATGGAAGTAAGGGGGGACTAGAATGAAAGAAATTTACTTGCTCAAACGTCCTCAAACAGCGCTCAATTCCAGCCGCAAAAGGATACCCACGTAGGGTATCGTAGGGTTCACACTGGACTCAGGGCAAACATGAGGCCACCCTTTGGGTAACGTAAACCACAAGTCAGCGGTCCAACACCATATATAACTTAAAACTAACAATTTTCAAAAATTCATAACTTTACGAATTTTACATATTAAAGTCCCAAATTTAAAAATGTTATATTTAATTATAATCATAAAGTATAGAAAATTGAGAAAAATATTATACCATTATTATATAAATTATAGTAAAATAAAAATATTATTTATTTTTTATATAGCTTTTTAATTTTGATTAATTTAAAAAAAAATAACACAAAAATTATAAAAAATATCTTCATTATATAAATATAAACAGTTATTTAAATGTAAAAACCGAATTTTAATAAGAATTTTTCTTATTAAAGTGCACGGTTACGCACAGACGTATTTTGTATGTATTTTCCGTGGACCGCTGACTTGTGGTTTACGTTATATTTTTATGAATACTAAGTGTTTCTTAAGTGTATATCAATATCCCCTCCAATCGCCCTCTTCAATGAACTACAAGCTTTTGATTATCTGATCGCGTCCATGAAACTAATAATAGATAGAGATTCCTTCCCATTTTTCATCAATGTACCTCTTTTCGTGCAAGTTATAATGTCCGGCAGACGCTATTCCGTGTCAGCGGTGCTGTTATAGCATCGTCAATTGGCGTCCAGAAGTGAGGGATCTGGTTCTCATTGCTTCAAGACGAACAATAAGTTTTTCCCATATGACAGCTGCATCAATAAAGTGCCAGCAGTGCGCTAATGGGCGGAAATTATGTACCAGCATGCCGGGTCGGTATAATCGCATTGTGAAAGCAGCTGTTGAGGCACATGTTGATAATCCCGGTATTCGTCCGGTAGGTGTTACACTCTTCATATTATCAATTATTGTTGTTTTCTGCTGATGTCTTCAGACATGTCTCTTGGGAATCCGCCGTCTCGAAGTATTGCCATCCGCGTGCTTCGCATTGAAGACCTAGTACTGCCGCTGCTTGCAACACTCTCCAACACGTAGTTACGGCAAGACTAACGTTAAAGAGACAGTGCTTCAGTGTTGTTATCAATTGGTATTTTATTGTGAGATGAAGAGGAGAGGAAAAGTGGACCGTTACTCTCTCGTCACGAGTGCTGTTGTTATCATCCCCGACTTGACCAATGTGCAGATTGTCAGTCTCCTTGTTGCCTTATTTGTCACGATCTCCACCGATTCTCTCCAGTGCTTCTAGCATGACCACAGAATTGCCCCGGATGACCTGAATTTTACTATTAGCATATGCTGACATTCGCGATGTTGTCATCCAGCATCATTACGTACCACCATCCCTAGCTTGACCTTTTCGCCTCCGTCTTTCTCTTCCACGGCATCGTCGAGAACAATGTTCAAGAAGACCTAGATAATAGTTAGTATGACTGCATATGATAAACGTGTAGTTTCGTCACAAAATACGAGGACGAGAGTCGGGAGCCTGATTGCTTACATCGTAACCGCGAAGAATGCCTAGAACCTTACGGCTTCCGTTTAGCTGAACGAATAGTCTCTTGTCGAGGTACTGTATGATACTTAGTAAGCTCAATTCAATTCGACGGATTGTATAATGACAAGAAAAATACCTTCTTGAGCTCTGGTTGTGCAGGCGCCATCTTGACAGTATTTGCTCGATTCTGTGGTGAGAAGCTGAAGACGTGCAGCAAGAAAGATGGTGGATGTTAGATGTTGCTATTGATAAATAGAGAGCCGACTCGGCTCAGCCGAGTTCAGCAACGGGCAGATACTAATGTAAGATAATAATAATAATGTCATAGCTCAATTCTTTATCGATAAGCAATTCCTAGCTCCAAAACCAAAGTTACAAAGTTACAAAGGTACAAAGCGAACAAGTGACCTTTTCATCTTTCATTTAAGTTGGTATTCAACATTCCAGGTTACGGACTTCAGCGGACGGACAACTCATTAAACCCATATAAAATGAGCGCGTTCGGTGTCAAGCGAAAAGCGCGAAAGATCACAGTCCAAGATGACGACGATGACACGATCTCACCCGAAGCTTTAAATCCACTAGAAGAACCTCAGGGTCCAGCGTTGCAACCCTCGTTCAAGACAAGTCGAAACAAACCATTCAAGCATTCATCTCTACGGAAGAGCATAAATGTCGATAAGCTCGAAGATGACGCAGCTTCCGATCAACTACCTACCTCTACAAATATCAAAACGGAAGCTGAAAATGACGAAGATGATGGTGCACCTTTACGAAGCCGGCCGCCGTTAGGAGGAAGGTCAGGATCTAGCAAGATTAAGAAAAAGGCATCTAGCTCGCGTCTTTCGTTTGGTGTCCCTAGCGAGGAAGTTCCCGAAGATGAGGATTCCATGATACTTGGAGAGGAATTCTCCACACCTAAACGCTTGTCGACGCTTGCTCATGCCGTAGCCGAAAATAGCGCCTACAAGAAGGGCATTGCGAAGAATCTACCTCTCGGCCGCTTACCCATGCGCTCCAACGACACCGACGATAACCGTCCGCGCTATAGCAAAGAGTATCTCTCCGAGCTCCAACAATCCACTCCAAACACGCCCCAGGACCTTTCTAAACTACAACCTACCTCGGACGACGAGATGATCCTCGACGCATCCGAGCTCGAAGGCGCGCTAATAGTAGACACTGCACCAACCCACCCCGCTTCTTCTCCCAAGAAGACAGCGATCCTAGCCGAAGCCGAGATCCAAGAGAAGAAAGCCCGCCGCGCCCGCCTAGCCAAAGAAGGCAGCAAGGATACCGACGACTTCATCTCTTTGTCCGACGACGACAATAACAACGACCGTCGTGGAGCCGGGGACTCGTATCTAACCGTCTTATCCCGGCGACGCGAACCCAAGCACATGAAGTCGTCGAAAGACAACACGCGTCTAGTCGCCGAAGACGAGGACCTAGGCGAGGGCTTCGACGAGTTCGTCGAGGACGGCGGGCTCTCGCTAGGCAAGCGAGCGGAGCGAGAGGCGCGCCGGCGGCGCCGCGCGGAGATAGCGTCGCTGATCACGGCAGCGGAGGGCGGTGGCGGGGAGGGCGGCGAGGAGGAAGAGTCGGACGACTCGGAAGCGGAGCGGCGGGCAGCGTACGAGGCGGCGCAGACGCGGGCCGGGATGGACGGGCTAGCGGAGGAGCGGCGGAAACGGCTCCTAGGCGCGGGCGCGGGTGCGGGTGGGCAAAACCCGCAAGCGATCATACCGCGGATCACGCCGCTGCCGGACCTCAGCGTGCTGGTGGCGGAGTTCAAGGCGCGCATGCGCAGGAAGCAGGAGGACATGGCGAGGCTGCGGGCGCGGATCGAGGAGCTGCGGCGCGAGAGGGAGGGGATACTCGCGCGCGAGCCCGAGGTCCAGAGGCTGCTTAATGAAGCTGGCGAGCGGTATCGCGCGCTGATGATGGCTGGCGCTGCTGATGCGCGCGCGGGGAACGCTGAAGGCGGTGGTGGTGGTAGTAATAATAATGGGGGTAAGAATGGGGATGATGCTGTGGCTGGTAATAATGCTACCACGACAGGAACTTTCGAAGCCGCGCAGTCGCTTTTGGATCAAGTTAGAGCTGGCGGTGGAGGAGGAGGCACCCCCGGCCAGAGAGGATTGGATAGTTTGGGGACTACGCCGGTGAGGCAGAAGTCACAGGTGGAGATGGAGATGGAGATGGAGATGTAATATGATAGGGCAGACATAATATGTTAAGATGATACCCAAATACAGTACCTACCTTGTACCCAATACACAGAATACCAGCTACCTACTTTATACAGCAGTCACTTCATGAATGACGGTAGAGGAAATAAAAAAATACGAATCCAATTTTAATGAATCTTCATGTTATAAACCTTAACACTCTACATAGGTAACTAAATGAAATAAACCTTTCTGAGAACCTCCCATAGGAACAGGGGAGGCAAGACAGAACTATGCTAACCAGCGCCCGTTTATTCGATTGTGTTTCCCCGGTATCGATACACGTATGATACATCTTGCATTATGGCCGTACGTGAGATGTGTACGGCTCGAGTCCTTCACTGTTATCCTCCACTCCTTTTCCTTCTCTCTTCTCTCACATGAACTTGCCTATACCTAGATACCTAGTCTTGCTTTCTCGCCAGGCGGATATGAACACAAGACAAGACAAGACTAGCATCCACATCTACCCATCGGAAGCAGACATAGACATATCGACAATACCCGCCCCGTCCCCCGTGCCCCGTCCTTATTTCGTACTCCGCGAGACACCAGCCCCAATCACACCAGGAAGCTTCTCCTCGCCGACGCTAAACAGCAGCCCGACGGCGAAAGCGATGGTAGCCGCGAGCGTGACGGACACGCCGGCAAAGAGCCAGAAGGGCGTGCTGATGTCGCGCTTCTGGCAGGCCGCGCCGCCCCAGTGGTACAGGCCAACGCGGCCCCGGGCGTCCGTCTCGTTGGTCGCCATGCAGCGGCACGAGAAGCAGGCCCTCGTGGCGCCGTCCACCTTGCCCCAGCGGTCGACGCACTCGCCGCGGCCCGAGCACGAGTCGGTCGCGGTCACGCACGCGTTCTGCGAGGCGAAGCACGCTGGCAGCACAGGGAGAGGCTTCGAAGAGAACACGGCGGCTGCTGAGGAGCCTGGCTTGGAGTCGGAGCTGGAGCCGGACCCGGACCCGAAGGCGTGGAAGGGCTTGTCGGCGTTGGCGCCCGGGTGGCTCACTGTGGAATCGGCCGTGGGGATGTCGATCCAATCGTCGTCGAGGCCGTCGTCAACTTCAGCTAAGACCTTCTCCTCTTTAAATGCTCGGCGGCGGAGCTCGTCGTCGTCGGCAGCAGCAGCCTCGGCGCTAGGTTGTGCGAGGAGGAGGATGGTGGTGTCGAGTTTGCCGGCGACGGCTTGAGCGTTGAGGGACTCGACGTTTTTGCCCAGTAGCGTGATTACGTTCTTGTTCTGCTTGGTTATTAGTATATATACACATATATATAAACAACAACAAATCGAAGCCTAAGACGGCGGAGATGGAGCGCACCTTGGTGACGTCGTATTCTAGATACTGCGTCTTGCCTTCCCAGCATTTCTTATTGTCGGAATCGATGGCCTGTTCAAATGCGCAGCTTGATTTCTTCCCTCGAACGGGCAGCCCGCTCAGTCCGGGAGCGGTGAAAGCGAGAGGCACGCGCGGTATAGCGGCCTTGAGGTCGTTATGTTTATCGGTGGTGATGCCGGAAAGGGCGATGACAAGCTGTCGAGGCTCATTCGCGTCGTTGGCTATTTCGAACAGTGGCGCAGGAGTCTTTGCAAACTGGTTGATGTAGGAGATTGATTCATCTTGGGAGATAGACTCCGGTAGTTGACCCAGAGCTGCCGGATGCTCTGATGTGCTAAGGCGCTGGAGGAGGATAGCTCGGGCGAGCTGGTTTGGTATCGAGGGAGGATTGGAGCTGGTTGTAGTTTTTGATTGTCTAATGATGTATGCCTCGGCATTCTTTAGCTGGTCTTCGGCTCTGGTAGTAGCAATGCCTGCTAAGGCGGGTAGTAAGAAGCTGTGTAGCTTCATATTGTCGAGGTTGGTTGATCTCGAAGCTGATGTGGATGTGATGTAGATAACGAAGACACGGTTATGTGACGCTGTTGCATCTCAGGGACTTTGGTCTGGATGAGCTGCGATAAATACATATCTACAGAGCATGCATTTATCAGCTATGTAACTAATAAGTATAGTATAAATGGTATAAAAATACGTAAAGTACCTAGCAGAATGGCGTCAAAAAAAGTGCCTATTCCACTATTAAACAGGTCATTTTGCTATCCGCATAACTTTACCGAATCGTCTCGTAGGCCATCAGAATGACTAATAGAATAATTATAAAATTTTTCTCTATATAAAAACAATTTTTTGAATTTAATTTGTCTTTATATTCGCTGAAAAAGGTTGGTGGAAGGAATTATGGTGTTAGGCACTTATTTTGACGGCATTCTGCCTAGGAGATGAAGTCAATCGATACGGTTAGCACGTGATACCTGAATCTGATAAGAAATACCTACCTATGAAAGATAGGAGGTACTTAGGTACATGTATGTGAATGACTTAGAAATTGAAGGGTCTCGAACTTGAACGAACATTGAAATATAGGTAACCTACCTACTTAAATGTAAGTCTTTTTTTTTCTTTTTCCTTTTTTTTTTTTTTTTAAAAAAAAAGGCTGATATTAGCCTCTCTTCCTTTGACTATAATTTATATCTCGAACAGAGACCCTTTTCAAAATATATTTTCCATGTCGGCTTTTCGTAAAATGGTCGATGCGACGCACGTACCGGGCAATCTCTAAGGAATAATTCAACTATTTCCATCAAACCCTTTGACATCCCGAAAGAGACCGAAAGAGAAGACTTGTCGCCTCGATCCTCGATCGCAATGCCCGCCATGTTGCGACTCCTACGGTCGCGACCGAATATCCTTTCCCTCGCCTCCAGAGTCAACAGGTCGAACCCAGCTTCTCAAACCATACATGTGCATAGAGTCAATGTCCGACGAAAGTGGTTCAAGCCAATGTATGCGACAACTACAACTCACCTTCCAGCTCGTCGCTATCAACGCTAAGTAATCTGTGCGCAGGAATTTTATATTCGCCGGGTGTATCTATTATATGTGCTTCCAGTTATATACCTCGTCTCTTGCTGCTACAGTCTCCATGCGACTCCAAGATGAGGAAGAAGAGGAAGACGACGAAGATGAAGAACTCGACCCCTTCTTCATCCCCCTCCCTTTCACCACGAAGATGGTCCCGTCCAAACCATACAGAAGCACCGACCCAGAGTGGGAGGCATTTATCAAGGTCAATAAGGACAGGGAGAAAGTGAGGGCCATTCAGAGTAAGTCGGTTGTCATGCATCAAGATGAGAAAATTACTAGGTACTACCGGCTAACAGATGCGCACAGGTAGCCTTGCCAACTTTGTTCGCACAACTGCTGCAAGAAACCCTGTGCTTATCAAAAAGTGTGGAGGCGACATGCAATTAGGACGGTATTGGCTTGATGTACAATACCCGTCTAGGCCACCGCCGACCTACGTCCGGAGAGGGTACGTTCCATTCCCATTCAGACGATACACAATTAGATTCCAAGTCTAATCCTTCTTTTATAGCGTAGTAATAGCCGACGACGGCATTTATGTCACGGAGGAGCCCGTCGATACCACGACTGTCCTTCGAGTACAACGTGCTCTCTGGCCAGACGTACTCGCTTTGTCATTATGGAGTTTTTCGGGTGAATTGTTAAAGCAGAATGCTTCGAATTTTGCCAGGTTATTTGGATACAACCCTACCTCACATTCCGACACCTCCTTCCAACAGGCCATAGAAAAGCTGAACAAGTCAGCTGAAGAACCCGACTCTAAGACGGCCAAGTCTCTTTCTTCTTCCAATATAAAAGGACCGAACAGTTCGTCAGTGGACCCGGCCTCTCCCGTCCAGAAAAGATCAACTGCGGCAACGCCAGATGCTAGGCCCTCTGAGGCTTCTTCCGGTTCAGGTGTGGTTCCTATCATTCCCGACGCCGAGCCTGGGAAACCCAAGAGCGCCAAAGACATGTACGGCATCAAGATGACCCAAGAACACACCAGCGGGCCTTTGAATATGTTAAAACAAACCTTTGTGCAGACGTGGCGACCGATCCGTGGATTACCCCCGCGGGGTGCTATATACGTCGCCGGGCTCGTGGAAATCATAACTCCCCGGGCCATCATAACAGTTGATGTCGCCTCGTGGTGGGATCCGAAAACGGAGAAGTTTGACATGAAGACGACCGATCTTCGTCTCAAGATGTTACGTATGAAGACTCAGCGACCTGTAGCGTGAATCGCGAACCTCACGAAGTAAATAAGTGTACTTGACAGACATACTAAACCAGCATTGTTTGGGGGAGAGGGGGGGTTCACCACGAAAGGTATGGGACGGGTTCGGTCGGCGTTTATAGGGTAAAGGGAGGGGATAGGATTGAAAACATATATTCCAACTGGGTCGGCAGACAAACTAGGTGCGATGCATCGCTGCATGCATATCAGGAGCGTTTGTTATTATTTTTTTCGAACATTCTGCTTCCAAATGTTTCGATATTGGAACTAGAGCGAGCAAGCGATTTTTAAGAAGGCATATCGTTGTTTTTTTTCAACTCTAACTAACGTTAGCTAGTAGATACCATAGACACGGATTTGGGAAAACGTCCCGCCTGCCGGGACAGGTACCCAAGGGTCCAACGGATATATACATATGCCTTGCTGTTCTGACACCGTTGATTAGGTAGACAAAGTTTTTGAATGTATTGATGGGGTATACGGTCTGATATGTACTTCATCTATCTTATCACGGTATAGCAGAGTGGCTTGAATTGTATACGACTAGTTAATAGGAGTAAGACATCACCCCTAAGCTTCAGTCTGATAAATATGATGGCTCTTACGTAAAGTTACGATACCCCTATTCCCAGACCAAGTCTTAAGAAGTCTTTCCTTGTATGAATATATCTTTTTTTTTTTTTTTTACCGGGCCACTGCATTGGATGATACCCCATCAGCTTTCCCCTACAACAATGAGGCTTACACACGATCATTCCAGAGAACTCGAATCATGCTTTTCGAAAACATTTATGTGTCAAAGCACGTCGCTGTTTGTTCACAACAAGGTGATTGGACTCAGCTACGTGGTGTAGATTCTCATCTATCAAATTCCAGCCTTATTTTACACGTCGCTTCTTGCAGCTTCTCGTATTTGTCGTACAAGTACCGGGAAGAATGAGCCTCACTTGACTTGACTTTGACTTACCCGGTAAGTGTCCTTGCCTGCAAGGCGAATGCAATGATCAGTTAGGTAGGTACGCGTGTGATATGTGACAAGTCTCTTGCAGCGAGGCGACGGAGAGGAATATTCATCGATGTATTTAATATATCTTAGTTGGAAATCACTTGACTATTTCTTGTCTACCTCCTATATGTGTGCGCAACTTGGGGCTTCTACCTAACGCGTTTCAAGAAATACCACGATGCGTTAATTGCACCGAGGTTCATGGTAGAACTTTCGTCAAAGCGGTTCTATACTATGCCGAATCACGTCGACACTTCCAGCCAGGTGGGTAGGCGAGTCAGTGGGTACCCAGGTACGCATCTCTCTAGAACAAAGCCCTGGCAGACGCGTTTCCTCCTCAACACGCGTCATGCTGCTGCTGCTGCTGCCAGGTAACAGAGGAAGATTTCCAGCGCGGGGCACTTTAAGCGGATAAGATCCAAAAACGCAGCAGCTGGTAACATGAGATGATTCATCGGTTAGGTACACATATTACAAAGGAAAGAGGTTCTATTACCCACGGTATGTATTGTTTAAGCGGTGTTTTCTGGGGTTATTTGACGCATCAGTTGGAGTTGTAGTATTTCATAGTTATCGGTTATTTCCACTTGCTCTTTAATCTCGGAAATCCCAGGCGAACAATGTGCTCGAGGCGGGTAGGATAACTAAACTAAACTTTTCTTTTCCTATCTTCTAAATCTTCGATCAATAGAGTCTTCCTTCTCCTGTTGCCTTCTCCAGATTCTACCCGCCCTCCCACTATCCCATTCCGCTTTCCGTTCCCGATCATGTCGTCTTTCTTGTTCACTTACATGCATAATGGGTACAGTATATGGATTTGATTCGAATCATTATTATGTATCACAAGTTGATCGAAGTATCTACCACTGCAAGGCAAAGTTCACCAGAATTAGGTGGTCAAGTACTGTTTGCAGGTCGATCGAGGGGCGGTATCCCACAGCTATTTGACAGATAAGTGGTAGCTACAGGCAGGTACGTAACCTATAAGAGCATGTGCTGGGCCGCACAGTTTCCGGGAATATACCTGTATTCAATGGTGTTATGTTTCTGATTCGAAGATCGATAAAACTAGGTACGCTGTCGGGATGCTGCTGGGAGATTCCAGGGGTGTCGTTTGTTTTTGTTTAACGTCAACGTGGAGAGCAACACTGTAGGTTGTTGCTAAGGCTTGGATTCGAAACTCAGGCAACAGATCGAGTATACCCTAGAAAAGACATCTGTGTATATAAAGTGAGGCGATGGGTCACAATGACATTTTGTGATTTCTTAGACAAGTCAACGTTACTGCAACAATGGGTCTCTCTTACTCGACTATGGCTATAGTCAAGCTAGCGTTTGCGGCTTGGTTTCTCGCATGGCTATCGCGACTAGTATATGATCTAATAGTTCCTTCTTTCACCAAAAAACAGAAACCCATACCGCCCGAAACCTCAAAATTCATTCAAGACCAAAGACGTGTCGCCAACTTTGGGTTTCTCCCAGATAAGAGCCTAGAGAACCGGCTTATAGCCCGAGCAATACCAAATGAGCGGCTAGTCGAGGTATATGGCATCGACAATTCGTTTACTACTACGAGCGCAACTGCCTACCGAAGATTCCTTTCAGGGGTCAAACGTATACTCCCAAACTCGAAGACGGAGAATTGGCCCAGGTTCTTCGAAGCGGCCTCGACAGCATTTGGTCTTACCTTGGACCAACTTTCTAACACGAGAGGTTCGCTTCCCCTAGCGGCTTTTGTCAGACAGCTGGTTTTCCTTACGACGCTCTATTCGTTTTTCGATGTGAACCCTGAAGATGTCAATCTCGAGGACGTGGGAGTCGCAACTATTGCAATTAATGATCTTTGGGTGTATTCGAAAACCGATACCTCGCCGGAGATACTACAGGCAAGTCGGACACAGCTTAAAGGGGCATTGCGGCGAATACTCCCGAACAGAAGCACTACGGATAACCCCCTGAACATCATCATCCCGGCCTACGAGACGATGTGGCGCGTCGTTTTACTGACGTATATCACCGCCGGATTCCGAGACGTAGACCAAGACACGGCAGACCAGTTCCGACAGGTTGTCCAAGGCGTGCCGGAATGTTTTGAAAGAGGAAGCTCTGACAACGTAGCGACAATGGCGATGAACTTTTCCAAGGTAAGTTAAAACTAACTATTCTTTACCCAGCCACTAGCACCCTTACACGTACTTTATAAGGATTAAGATACTAGGAAGGTGGGCACGTACTAACACTCCCGCAGGAAGGTCTTCGTCTATACCCCCCCACAAGGCGAATCTACCGGGACTTCGATGGCGAACAGCAGACGGCCGACATCCTGCAATGCCACCGGGACCCCGCGATCTGGCGCGACCCGGAGCGGTTCCGGCCGGGGCGGTTCGCGCCGGGGGAATTCACGGCCGACATGAAGCGCGCGTACCTGCCGTTCAGCATCGAGCCGCACAAATGCCCGGCCGCGGACAGGTTCGCGCCTCACGTCATCGTCATCTTGGTAGTGATATTGGCGAAGGGGCTGGGGACTCTGGAGTCGGGTGCGGAGGTGCGGTTTGGGGATGAGGAGCTGGATAGAGATCGGAGTGCGGTGTTGCCGTCTGGGAGATTGGATACGGAGGAGTGGACGCTACGGGTGAGGAAGAAGAACGTCTGAGTACCTAAGGTAGGTAGATAAACTAGACTATGGAGATATCAGGTGTATTTCACCGGCGCCGAATTTATTACAGAAGAAGAGAAACGTGTACCTAATGAAGGAGGTCTTTGTGGTAGCACGACGTTTGGGGATGCAGGGCTACCTAGTTACACTCCGGGATAAGACGTCCTAGAAAGCGCCTTAGTACTACCAATTATACATAGATATTTGGTTCTTTTTAGGTACATTCTTTTTCTGGGGTCTCTTCAACACTTATTTCCTAGTATATTACCCTAAGTGTTTCCATCTTGTAGATTGGTCGAAAGTAATATTATTTTTTCTTTTAATATCCTCTCCGCGTCCATCTAATTTAGATCCTGTCATCCGATCGGTGCGGAACGATCAAAACTACATCGATCTGCTGTCAGCATTAGCCACTTCCCCGTAGAGGCATAGCAGCATCTTGATCCCAGCAACAAAGGAAGCTTCCGACCACTTATAAAGAGGGATTCTCCAAGCACGTCATCTACAGCTTGTTTTGCTTGATCGCAGCTGAAGCGTTTTTGGGGCGTTCCCCGGAGCTCCAGACGTTTAAGCGACTTGAAAGCTTTTTAACTTTCTTTAACTACGGACCGCCGAAGCATTTATTATACTTCTGCTATGGGGCCGCATTGTTAATCTTACGATCTTTTCCCACTATTATTATTTCCGCAGTATAATTATTTTAGGTGGTTCTTCCAACCGAACCAATCATGGCGGAGAGTCCGGTCGAAAAGGGAAATACGAATAGCGGACAGCACCTGGGTGAAGACGTCGCTGTTGGTCTCGAGGACGTTAGTACTATTCCAAAGGGTACTATTGATCCCGTATACGAGGCGAAGGCGAGAGTCTTGAATAGAGCTGTAAGAGTCCTCTTATAATGTTCCATCTTGAAATTACCCCCGCTGATACTTCTCGTCACAGATTCAGGATATTGGTATGGGATGGTACCAATGGCAACTGTTTGTTGTTGTGGGTTTTGGCTGGGCCTCTGACAACCTCTGGCCCATCGTCACGTCGCTTATATTCACTTCCATTGCCAATGAGTTTCACCCGTCGCGCCCCCCGCTACTAAGTCTTGCTCAAAACATCGGCCTGCTCTTCGGGGCAGTGTTTTGGGGGTTTGGCTGCGATATCTTTGGCCGAAGATGGGCTTTCAATCTCACTCTTGGTATAACCGCAGTGTGGGGCATGATAGCCGCCTCTGCCCCTAATTTCGCTGCCATTGGGGTCTTCGCGGCGTTTTGGTCGTTTGGCGTTGGTGGCAACTTACCTGTCGACTCTGCGATCTTTCTCGAATTTCTTCCTGGATCTCACCAGTACTTACTTACCATTCTATCCATCGATTGGGCCGTGGCTCAAGTTGTAGCCAACTTAATTGCGTGGCCGCTGCTCGGGAATTTCACCTGCCAACAGACGGACACCGACTGTACCAGGGCTAAGAATATGGGATGGCGCTATTTCATGATTACGATGGGCGGGCTGACACTTATCATGTTTTTCCTCCGTTTCTTCTGCTTCACTATCTATGAGTCACCCAAATATCTTATGGGAAAGGGCTTGGATGAAGAAGCAGTGCGCATAGTTCACGAGGTAGCACGGCGAAATAAGAAGTCTTCGTCGCTAAGCGTCGAGGATCTAAAAGCCTGCGAGCCAAACGGATACGAGAATAGGACTACCGCGAATGATGCTGTAAAGCGTAAACTGGAAAGTATTGATCTCACTCACATACGGTCCCTGTTTGCGACAGGCAAGTTGGCGTATAGTACCGGGGCGCTGATGGTCGTGTGGGCTTTTATTGGTCTTGGGTAAGTCTAAAGAGCCGGTCGCTGTTCTTCTCCAATATTTACTCAAGATTCCTAGATATCCATTGTATAACGCTTTCCTCCCGTATATCCAGAGCACTCGCGGCGTAGACTTTGGTGACGGATCAACTTACATCACATACCGCAATTCGCTTATCATTGCGGTACTTGGTGTACCTGGTGCCCTTGCCGGCGGCGCTCTCGTCGAACTGCCACACTTCGGGCGAAAAGGAGCCTTAAGTCTAAGCACGATCCTGACCGGCGTGTTTCTCTACTGCTCGACCACCGCGACTAACTCATCAAGCCTGTTGGGTTGGAACTGCGCCTACAACTTTACGAGCAATATCATGTATGCCGTCTTATACGCATTTACGCCCGAGCTGTTCCCAACAAAAGACCGAGGTACAGGGAATGCACTCACGGCTACCTCAAACCGTATCTTCGGTATTATGGCCCCTATCATTGCTATGTTCGCCAACTTGCAGACATCAGCTCCGGTATACACAAGTGGTGCATTGTTCGTCGCGGCCGGACTCCTCGTGGGGACGTTGCCATTTGAATCTAGAGGGAAAGCAAGCTTATAAAGATGCCTCTTCCGGATACGTTAGCAAGTCCATGAGCAGAGGGTTGTTAGCCTCATTATTCAATTATGTATATTACTGCGGTACTAAAAACGATACCCTATGTTACATCGTCTTGGTTTATGGAAAAGTCCTCAGGTTCACTCCTGTCATTGAAGTTGTCTTATTCAGGTTCATGTTTAAGGTATGTTTAGCCATAGTGTCTAAGTCTAGGTGGTGATGGGCGTCAATAATGTATTATGACGATAAGGGAGGGGAAAGACTGCCAAATTACGAGAAAAATGAAGACTCGTAATGTGCAATATTGATGAGTGAGCAAATATACTTGGTATAAAATGACAAAATGACATGTATCTCGAACTCGACATCATTACGTCCTACCTAGGTACTAAGCCTTCTTATAATGTTGCGTAAAGTCATAGCGCATATCGAAGAAAGCCAGGTACAAGTTCTTCTGCTTCTCAAGGTCGTTCTCTGCGTTCTTACACGCCTGCATGGCCGGGTCCCGCTCTAGCAGGGTATCCGGATCGCTATCGGACACGCGGCGGAAGTTGCTCTGGGAAATGGGGTCGATAACGGTCTTCCACTTCTCGATGCGCTTCTCGCTGTACAGATCGAGGATCGACTCGTCGGCCTTCCCGTCCCAGATGCCCGCGAGACAGTCGTACAGGCCGCCGACGTCGACGAACCCGCCCGTGATGCCCATGCCGCCCCATGGGTTGCACAGGTGCGCGGCGTCGGCGGCCAGCAGGATGCGGCCGACGCGGAACGACGGCGCGCACCGCTGGTGCATCTTGTACGGCGACATGTTGACCAGCTTGTACTCCCCCGGCTTCGGGTGTCCGGGGAGCATGATCTCGTATTTCCACGGCTGCCGCTCCCGCATCTGCTCCCAGGTTAGGCCGGGGGATTCCCCGTACGTTACGCGGTAGAGGCCGTCTTCGGTGAGTCGGGCTGCCATCTGCGAAATGGAGGTTGGGTGGTTAGTCTTTTACTAGCCGTTACTTTTTTTTAAAAAAAAATTGGAAGAAAAATAAAGGGGCACCCACATAAAAGTGATCAGGGTGGAGGATGAAGTTGGAGTCCCTAAATCCAAATTTCGTAAAGTCGTAATATACCTGTGATTCTCAGATTAGATGTTATCACATTGCGAGCTGGTATACGGCCTCACATTCGTAGCCACGATCTGTCTTTCCCACGTAAAACCCGGGTACTCGTCTCCAAACAACGACTTCCTCACCTGGCTTCCCGCGCCATCACACCCAACTATATAGTCGCCGTAAATCTGCTTCTTGCCCTCGGGAGTCTCGACGTCCACCCATGCCCTCTCGTCGTCCTGCCCCGTACCCGTAACCCTGTGGTTCCAGCTGATCTTGCCGTTATACTTCCCCACGAACTCGTCGAGCATGAGCTGGTCGAGCTGGTCGAGCACGAGACATGCGATGCGCAGGTCCTCGCCGTTGTAGTCGGCGAGGCCCGCCGCGTCCATCCCTGTGATCCAGCTGTGGTCCTCGAAGCGCCGCCAGCACATCGACGTCGGGCTTATCCCCCGCGCCCGGATCTGCTCGATCACCCCGGCCCGCCTCAGGTCCGGGATCGCGGGGGGCCCGTAGATCGCCGCCCGCGGCTGCTTGTCCAGCTCGTGCGAGGCCTCGAGGATTTCCACGGGGATCCCGTGCTTAGAGAGGAGTAGAGCGAGGAGTAGCCCCGAGGGACCGGCTCCTACGACTATTACCTAATTACAGTGATATTTTGTATTAGTTGGGATTTGCGAAGATAAAAGGGTGAGGAATAAAATAATGTTCTATAAAACTCTGGGTGGTTGGTTACCTTTTGGAACGGCCGTGACATGATTTCTACCTAGCCGGAGTGAGTTTTGCGTTTAGTAAAGGATGTACGTATGTGTATAATATAGAGGTACCTAGCTACGCTATATAAACGTGGGATGAAGATGAGGTGAAGAAAACGCTGTGACAGTGTTGCCTTTTACCGCGGATCATGTTGCATCCTTTCGTCTAATCATTTTAGTTACCTGGCCTCGTTAGCCTGAAAGGCAGGTAGCTATCCGACTTGGCGAGGGTATTCGTACAACTTGCCGAACCACGTGCCTGGGTTAATAGAGCGAGCCGATAGACTTCCCCGCAGTCTAGACGCATGTTCCTGCGTTGGAGAGGCACGGTATACCTAAGTCCGGTATGTTCGTTTATGCTTGGGGTAGGATATCTAACCAGCAAATAGATAGCGCGTGTTTGAGATAGCTGGCTGAAAAGATCCGCTGGCTGCGAGATTAAAGGGGTAAAATTCTACTACGATGAATAAGATTGAAGAAGAAAGGCAAAAAAAAAAAAAAAAAAAAAAAAAAAAGGAGGAGGAAAAGAGCTCGAAAAGGTCGTAATAATTATGCTAAATACCTTGTATCATGTGTATAATGACTGAAGCTGTGATTAGTATTAGCGCTTAACTATAAAAGAATAAACGAGTTATTATAAATAATGCCTTCTCATGTCTTATTCTGACACAGCTGCTTGCTATCTACCTTTATAAAATCCAATATTTCATATAATTTCAACGGCTTAGATTTGAATAGCTTCGTCCAAATCACAGCAGTAGACCAAATCTGGTAATGCATTTTGTAAGTTTAAGTGCCTAATACTAGATAAACACACAAATATCGTACCCAAAACAGCGCAGTGACGTTATGTAGGATGTACATATGCAGCGGAGGCTCGAGCGCACAAAAATCCCACGACGAATAGATCAAACACTTTAACTCCGTACATGATGATGGTGGCGATGATAATGATAATGTGCAAGGGGTATATCATAGGACGTCGAAGATCTCAAAACAGATCAACATCCAGACAAGCAGAGCAGGTACGCAACGCAACGCAAACCATCGCAAATGTCGTCGTCGTGCCATATCGTATCATATCATATCGTCAGATTCACCCAAGCCATAAATAATGCAAGCCGGGCCTTTCTTACACTGCTTCCCCCCTTTTCTTTTGAGCTTCTCGCCACGAGTATCGCAGCTTTAACATTCGAACAAACATTCCTCGTCCTTGTTCAGCGTAGCGCTCCAGCCCCCTTCTCAACAACAAACGCAACGCCCGATTTCTCATAGTCCATACTTTGCACCCCGCCACTGCTCGTCCGTGTCTTCCCCTCCTTCTCCTCCTCCTTCTTCACCGCCCTCTCGTCGTACCCCCACCGCGCGACCCCTCCTCCCCTCACCCACCCCTCCAGGTTCCGGCACTGGCTGATATCCGCCCACTCGAGGTTCGCGCACCCGTCCAGCACGCTCTCGATGCCGGACCCCGTGACGCGCACGCACCCGCGCACGCTCAGCCTCTCGAGGTCGTTCAGGTGCAGCGCGACGCACGCGAGGCTGTTATCGCTCACGGCGCTGCCGCAGAACGCCATCTTCAGCTCGCGCAGGCCGGGCAGCCCCAGGGCCACGACTTCGGTCGCGGTGTCCGACAGCGCGCAGCAGAACGACAGGTCCAGGTGCGTGAGCGCCTTGGCCGCGTGCACCAGCGCCACGATGGCGTTATCCGACAGGTACGTGCAATCGGCGAGGCACAGGCGCGACAGGTTCGTGAACCGGAACGGCGCCCAGCTCTGGAACCCGCCGTCCGTGATCGACGTGCAGCGCGTGAGGGTTAGCGATTCCAGCCGGTGGGAGGCGTGCGCCGCCATGTGCGCCATCGACCGGTCCGTTATGTGCTTGCAGTACGACAGGTCGAGGCGCTTGAGCTTCGGACAGCCGATCACGGTGCCGGGGGGCGGGAGGACGATAGCTTGAGGCCGCTGTTGCGGGCGGTGACGTGCTGCTGCTGCGGCGGCGGCGCCGTTGTTGTTGTTCGAATTCACGACTTGCTTTGCGTTTTGCGGGGGATGCTCTGGGACCACCCAGCCTACCACTCGGGCCAGTAGATTATCGCCGACTTTTCTACAATTACTCCAGTCAACCTCTTCCAGGTCCTTCGCGTTGTCGCTCATCTCCAGGATCTGGTTCGCCGAAACGTCCCAGACGGACTTCATCTTCCAGACCTTGATATTCTTGCCGCAGATCTTCCACAGCACGGAGAACCCTTCGTCGGTGATGTGGAAGCAGTTGCTAAGGTCTATCGAGATCGGCCGCGGCCCGAGAAACGGCGCGATTACGTTGACGAGGACGTCGTCGGTTATGTGCCGGTTGTAGGATGTGAGGTCCACGTGAGTACAGAGTTTTGGAGAGGTTGCTAGGAGTCTGCGCACGTGGGACGAGAGTTGTCTTAACCGAATGAGCTCGGCGAGGTCAAGAAACTGGAATATTGTCACCAGTATATCGTCGGGAAGTAGAGGTTCCTGGATGGGCTGCGATCGATTGGGAAATAGCCTAGGTTTCTTGGCTGGTACTTCTATATCGGGGGAGTAGTATGATAAAGGCGATTGGACATTTGTAGAAGTATTAAACTTGGTGTTGAGCTTATGTAGACGTACACCATTGGTCGTTGCGGTGCCGGCAGGTTCGCCTGCGGGTGGTATAGGTGGTGCGAGAGATCCCCTCCGTCTGTTTCTTAGATTTTCCATATCGACACTTAGAAAGGGATCGGGATCCTTTGGTTCCATCTGGTCTAATTCGTCCTTGACCGGGGAAGCCGGTATAGATGGTGTTGTGAACGTAACCTGCGGGGGCCGTAGAGGGGCCAAAGCCTTCTTAGGCATCGATTCTGCATCTGCCATCTCGACGTCTTCTTTCGGCCTAATTCGCGTTCTTGCTGTGTCTTCAACCTGCTTCTTTATTTCTGGCGGACATTTCTTCCATAATTCACCCAAAGCTTCACCGCTAATCATGAGACACTCGACGGCCGTGATAGACCTGACAGTCGCAGTTCTTCGGACCGAAAGACCCAGGCTGGCAACCTCACCGAAATATTGCCCTTGCCTAAGACGTGGCCTTATTACGGACGAGCGTGTTATCCGTTTTTGCT
Source organism: Daldinia caldariorum (assembly GCF_022478825.1). Taxonomy (NCBI): domain Eukaryota; kingdom Fungi; phylum Ascomycota; class Sordariomycetes; order Xylariales; family Hypoxylaceae; genus Daldinia; species Daldinia caldariorum. The sequence continues at coordinate 233,521 of NW_025953056.1, read as the reverse complement.
TCTGTCCCTCGGGCGCATCGTGAATTACTTCCGCCTCGCCGCGCACAATAAAGAAGATCTCATTGCCGGAAGTGCCTTGCCGGATTATATCAGTGAACGGTGGATAGGTTTTTGGCTGCGCGCTCATGCCTAAGAAATGGAGAATATCGGGAGGCAACGTCGAAAATAAGGGCAGCTCCTTAAGCGTCTGCCGTACATTTACGAGACCACTTCCGAGCGCACTCCCTGATGCTGGGTCTTCCATCTCTCCCGGACTGGGTGATTTTCTCTTCTTGTGATTTACTGCTGCCCTTTTCTTGATCATACCGATATCCCCGGTCGATACTTCGCCTGGGGCAACTTCTCGAGCCGCCGATCCATTTGCAACTTTGAGGCTATGCCCCCTTTCCTGGCGCTTCTTGTTAAGAATCGTCAGACGTTCATGCGCTTCTTGTCTGATAGCCTTCTCCATATCAGGGAACTTGGGAAGCTCTTGGTGGAGATCTTCTTTCTTGAGCACGAGAAGAAGACATTTCGTGCGCGCAACGATGGTCGCCGTTCGAGGCATGTCCATAAGCACGCCAATCTCGCCAAAGAAAGAACCCGGCTTGAGCTCAGCGTATACCGCCTCGCCATCTCGCGAGGTTACCCCAACGACTCCCCTAACCAGCCAGTACATCGCTTTTGCGTCGTCGCCTTCCGTCAAGATGTGGTCATGCGCGGAATGGATCTGGGGCCTTAGATGCTTGCCGATAGCTACCAGGAAGTCCTCGGGGGCAGACATGAAGAGCGGAAATGATCTCATGCGATCAAGCAGGTCAAGGGGCATGTCAGGGATGGTCGAGGCCGTAAGTGGGGAGGGACGTATTGGCCGAGTCGGGTTGGTCTCACTATTGAACGACCTAATCAAGGAGACAGAGTCGGCAGGTTGGCCATTAGCCGGATGATGAGCCAAGGCCCTATAGGGCGAAGGCGGAGAGCCTGAAACCCTATTCCGCCTCATGGCTACTTCACGAGGGCCTCGTTATTATAAAAGGCTTAATATGCAGAAAGTTTCCCTTATAACGCCGCCAGCTTCGGATGCCGAGGAATTATTATTCCCTCTTTTGTCCCCTCTAACAGTCTTTAGATGGTCCCAGATAATCCCAGATAATCCCAGATAGTGGATAATGACCTCAGATTGCCTTGGTCTCTCTCTAAATTGAGGGGAAGCTTTGATATGGCACTTTAGGCAAGGAACGGTTCCTGCTATACCCTGCCGAGAAATCGCGGGTTCCCCATGCAGTAACAGCGCCAAAATACGGGGTACGTTATTTTATTCAATTTTTTTTATTGGTATTCTCTTCACGTCTCCTTAACCCAACATGTGGAGAGAGCGACGATCTGGGTAGAAACTAGAGCGGAAGCACGGGAGTTAAAGAATATGTCGAAACTGAGTTTTATGAAATCAAGCTTCTGGCGCTAGAGAAGCTCGCAGCGTCATTAGTAGTGGTAGTAGTAGTAGGGCTGACTCGGGGTTGGCGCTGTTAAGAGATCTTTCGGGAGTTATCAAGCTAGGGAGCTAGGATACTTGGCGGGGAGTAGTCGCGTGCATAGGAAAATAAGTGCGGTTCGCGAAGTTGTATTTTGTATTAGCGGGGATCGTTCGGGGTTGATTCTAATCACAAAGCTATGTTAGGTTATTATTCTCTCTCTGAAATAAGATCTGTATATATGACGGGAGTTGGTATTGAAACATGCAATCAATTGCATACGTACCTAGCTTAACTATTTTGTTGGTAGGTAGAAAGACAGTTGAAGTTTAATATTTCCAAGACAAAATGGAGGAGAGGGTGGGAAGAAGCGGAACGGCACACAAATGTTGGTTTTTGTTCATCCAATAATGAAGAGAGTAGATGAGGCGCAAGCCTTCCCTGAGCGCTTCTCAACTTTCTAATACCTGTGAATACAACAGATTTCCAAAGACAGCTTGCATATGTATGTATCCGCATGTAAGAATAAAAAATAAATGAAAAAAGAATGGTAGAAAATGTTCAGGTTCTGTCCTTTCAGGGGGGAGGCAACATTGATTAGGACTACAAACAATAATGAAAATACCAAAAACAAACAATAATGTAGAAACGCTAGCTCGTAAACATGATGGGATTTTCTGGTGTGAAATCTAAATTATGATGTGCATGTAATGTGAGATGTCGTCCTTCTTTGTCGTATGCGACTTAACGCGCGTGCAGCTGCAGAAAACCGCAGCCTGGACAGGTCACAACTGGGCTTGGTGTGACTAGGTGCCTCGTGCTTAGGGTAACTAAGATAGGTAGGTAAGGTACCTAATAGAAGATACGTTTAAGCAAGGAAAAGGCGGAGAGAAGATGGTATAGAAAAAAAAAGTTGTGTGTCGAAGCTGTAGGGGTGTGCCGTGCTATAGGGCCAGAAAAATAACGGGAGGTGAAACACGTCGAGCTGATGCAGATCTAAACCCGATATGTTATGGGGAGTGTGGGACTTGTTCATCGACTTTTTGCCTGCCTTAGTTAGGTTTTCCTCTTGTCCTGTCCTGTCCTAGGTAATCTTGTCTTTTATTTTTTTATTTTTTTTTTATGACAATGATGCGTTGTAGATTTTTGGAGATCGAATGGAAGGATTCCATGGATAAAGAAGCTCTCAGCACGGAGCGCATACTGGCACCGATCTACCCCTGAAAATGCACGAGCTACATGAAGAACCCCTCCGGGGCCGTCAATGAGGGATTCAGGTTACTAAACATAGCAACTGGTAGGGTCCACGACCAGGGTTTATACCAGTCTGAGCTTTTGAGGTACCATTCCACGACATACAAATGGAAAGCCACGAGATTTCGGGTAAGAGAACATGCAAAGAAAGGACCGGGATATTGTACCATGAGAGAAAATGATTATGATGATTCCGACAGAGTTAGAAGAGCCATTGGACTTCTTCCCTGTTCCAGTTAGCCCTACGAACATATAACTTACAATTAACTATCATTAGATCAGGTATCCTTGACAAAGTGAACTACCTAATCTAGCTTACTCCAGATTCATCTAAGACAGCGTATTAATAGCGTCCAGCTATTAATGTTAGGGGCGTAAGACTTAAGATGCCATTTGCCCATCTCCTCGAAGATTTAGGCTTCTATTTTGACAGTCAAATTAGTGGCCGAGGGGCGCTATACCATACATCAGGTACGCCCGTCTCATTCTCGTTGGCCAAGCACATAATACAGACTGAAACAGCTACCCGACACTGGGGACATCCAGCAGCCTCTCGGAGTAAGCGTGCTAGATGACCAATCCCCTAGTGCAGCCTGCGTATAAGTCTATTTATATATACACATATACAAACCGTTATTGAAGGGGGAAAACCATAAGAAGAAAAAAAAACCAACCCAGATGAGGCAAAATGATTTGGAACGAAAAGTCTGTACTATAGTACCTACACTCTCCACGCATTGTAGGATCAACGTTGTTAGCCATGGTTAATGCGCAAAAGGTTGCGTACTGGATACTACGTGCATCATCTGACAAGAGACGACTAAACATTCTCATTTGACATATCAATACATTATTTCGGACCAATTGGTTACCTATAAGGTAAAAGTAATGATTACCTCCTATATAGCTCAAACTCGATATTGAAGATACGCTTATCTAGTCGAACTACATGTAGCACGGATTTCGCAGATGACTTCCAATGTAAAACAAGAGATCTTGATTACTGCAACTGTGAGATGCGGTGGATCGAATCCTGGGTCGGCGATTCCACAGGTTGTACAATACCTACCTCTAACCTAACCTATTCGCTCCTTTCGCCCCTTGCGTCGTATGTCGTATGTACGCACAGAGTAGTAGGTAGTGTTACCATTCTCGAAGCCAGTTGAAGATACAACTACATGGGTCACGGGCCACTGGCCAAGAAAGCATTTGCCTTACACTACTGACTCCGACGGAACCCTTCGAGAAGAATTCTAGCGCTATTCTGCGACCTGTCCCCCACTACACCTTTCCCGTCATGCTTAGTGGACGCATATCAAATGCCGAAGACATGGTTTCTAGATGTGAAGATAACTACCTAATAAACTAGAATTTTATACGAATTCAGAACTGGGGAACATTGGCTGCAATGCTAGGTATGTAGCGAAGTCACCAACGATGCGCGTACGCAACCCAAAATATTGCTCTATAATGGGAAGGTCTACGTCTATAATGTAACCCTCTCTGCCCCATAGGCCGGTTTCTAGACCACTGCCGGAGGACGCCAAAGAGGCAGGCAACGAGACTTGCGAGATATCTAGCTAGCAGAAAAGCTATGTATATCAAGTACGAGATAACGTCAGCAGTATTTTCGAGAGCTACATTTAGAATAATTACCTGCTATACAGCACAGCATTTAAGAGATTAATACGTCAGATTTTGACTGGTTCAGGTACGGACCCCAATACTTACACCAGGTAGTAAAAAGCCTTCACGGACGTTTCATCTCCAACAACAAGTGGTTTCTCGAAAAATGAGTCCTGATAAGTATGGTAGCATAATGATTGAACCCCGGATATAAGCTTACAGCTGCAATTTGTCCTCCTTCTACTCCAACCGCGCGAACAGGACTGCAAGATTGCCCCTCCGAGAATTCTCCTCTTATCTCGTCTTCGCCACGCTGAGAATCTACAGGGCTACACAACATGCCTATTTCAGGTTCATTCATGTCACGGATGCTAACATCTTACGCAGGATATGGTAACTATGCGTCGTAGAGGCAAATACTCGCACATGGCCGATGGAATCTAGTGCTACTCATTGTCCACAAGTCAATCTCGGCACCTGCGCTGAGGATTCAGGGGAACTGCGCGGTTCATGCATGGCGTATTGATGTTAGATAGAGATTAATCCTCTGGTCGCAATCCTTTCCGCTTCCTTCAGCCTTATTTCCATGCGCATTGCGCAGAGTCAGCTTTTCTCAACACGAGGACTAATTGGACCGTAGAGTAAATAGAATGTTGGATACGTGGGAGGAGTCAAGCTGCCTTATATATGCCCTCTTGAGTCCTTACCATCTCGGTTCTTTCTGAAAGTAAAAGCAAAGACATATTCTATCAACGCAATCAAGTATGCGATATCAAAACCCCGTATGCACAATCCCCAGGTTCTAATCTAGTTCTTCCGGCACTGGTGCAGGTAATCTCCCATACCGGAAGAGTCCAACGACAACAGCCACAAGGCTCCTACATATCCTAACAGACCACTTCAAAAGCATAAACCAAAGGTAATCGGTAGTATATTTCAGATTCAGCGTCCGCTGTCGAGCATAGACTCTAGAGCCGTACGGCAGCGTCAATATCCCGCAGCTCTGCATGCCGTAAAGCATCAGACGCGGATTCGGCGCCCGCTTCCGGGAAGTGTACTGCCATATCTCAGCCATGTAGCGCGGCTCGTCACGGTCGATGCGTGGGTTCATCGATCGGATCCGGAAGGGTTGCAACGCTCTGCCCCGAACGAAGTGGCTGCGTTTGCGGCGGCCGAGCAAGTTCTCGGTGTAGTCCCGTCGATGCCATTCCTCGTACTTGTTGTAACTCCATTCAGTAGATCCGTTTTGGTCCCATTCTTGGTATTTTCCATACGTCCATGACCTATAGTCCGTTTGGCTCCATTTGTGGCATTGACCGTGATCCCAGCCTTCGTTCTCGTATCTCCTATAGCTGCTACGACTATTCGCACCCCACAGCATGTAGTTTGAAGTTTCTTCTATGTTAACTTCCGCGGGCGAGTCATGTTCTACGGTAGATAAATCATCTGATTTCACACGGCGCGGCATTTTTAATTTCGATAAGCCTAAACTTTCTAGATGCCGTCCCGGTGTAGAGTCATTCGATTTATTTGAATTTCGGCTTGAGACGAATTCTAACGACGACTTGGCATTGTCTTTGGAATCGCCCCGAGCGCGTAGTCTGAGCTTGCATTTTCGGCAAAGTTTCCCGCGTGTTCTCAGACATTTGGGACACGGGGTGTCTTCCGCTTCGGAGCAGGACGAGTAACCGCTGTGGATGTCGGTCGGGTCAGAGTTATCAATCGGGCGTTCGCCAAAAGTATCGAAGTATAGGGCGTCCATCTTAGAGAACTCTATGTGGTAAGAGTTATTATATATTTTAAACCCGTACGTCGAATTAAGCCGCCCCCAAAAAAAGTTTGGACGAAGTTTGGAATTGGAACATTGTTGGTGATAAGAGGGGGCTGAATGCTATGCTTTTCTACATAAGCCTTCAAGTAGAATTATATAATCAAATGTAGTACAGACCTCGTGATGTTACAATTGAAATATCGAAGAATTATAAGACATGGACTTTGAGTACATACTCGTCACTGCGATTCTCTCAAGACGAAGAAGCACTACCTAACCTCCCCTAGAACAGGACCAGGTAACCTCCGGGCTAGTCAACTCCGCTATGTTCTTCCGGATATCAATACTAAGGGGTAAGCTGAGCGAGAGTCTCATATCAATCTTGGAGACGAAGCCTTAAAATGTAATTACAACTATTTTTGCCTGTACAGCTCCAGGCCAGTGCTAGGTAGAGTAGACAAACACGGCCGTATTAGATTATTTTTCATACATATACTAAGAAATTAGCCTTTTCGTCTTCAAATTATTTAATCAGCGCTCGAATCATCTCAAATAGCATAAAGAACCGACAAGCAACGTAGATAATTCCCAGTAAAACCAGCGTCAGAATATGCACCGGATGCGTCATCCGCCTCTTACTATGACCAGACCTGAAAATCACTGTACATATAGCATTAGCAATAGAGTATGGTATAAGAGACGCTGTTACCGTTAAAGACGATATGCGCCAAGCAAGTTGCTCCCACTGAGAGGGAAAGATATTGTTCCACCCAAGACAGTAGATAGCCCCGAATACCATACCCATGGCGATACCAGCCAGATCAGCATCGAAGAGATAAACCCCCGGGCCACCAAACCCGACGATGGCGAAAGCGGTAAGAGACACATCCGTGGGAGTCGGATCTGATGGTTCTGCTACCTCGTTGTCGGTACCGAACCGCGGTGTGAAGTTTCGTAATAGGAAGGAACTGCTACCAAAGGATTTAAGAATACGAATATCGCGGTGCGTTACTGAACGAACGGCATCTGAGGTCGCGACTGAATGTTCGATCGGGACTTCGACGGACTGGGGCTTGTTCCAGTATAGGAAATACGTAATAACTGCGCATATCGCATAAGTGAAAGTTGAGAGCTCTAACTGGGTGAGCTCCTCATTCTGAAAGATTTGGATGAAGATTCCAAGGATGAACCAGAAAAGCGATATAATCGCAATTCCCTTCGCCAAGGGATTGGTTTTGCTCTTGTCCTCGATCGCTACCTCGTCTAGTACCGGCCCCTCATCGAGAATCTTTAAATACTGGGCAACAACAATCTGCGCAGCATTCAAGTAGAGATGTAATTCTCCACGGACTTGGTCTATCGTTCCTCCACCCCCCGCCGTGCGAGAACTTATAATTGGCGTAGATCTACTACCACGAGCTGTCGATATTTTGTTTCTTAGGATTGCAATACGATCCCATATACGATTCAAAAACGGAGCGAACCGCTTCGATACCTTCTTCAGAGGCGAGATCGATGCTTTCAAATGTATTCCGACAAAACACCTTATGATCTCGAAGGTCGTATTGTGGAGACCACTGTTCTTATACATTTCCAATAAGGCATCGTCTTCAATCACGGATTGAGGCCCATCGGGCGATTCCGTCTTCATCTTGAATTTCAGACCGCCCATATTGGCAAAGCTGGCATGAACCTTGGACCAGTTAGGAACTTGCCCCTTTCCGAAGGTTTTAAACATATGAAAGCCTACGGATGCGGCACGCCAATCGCCAAATGATAAGCCGACCATAACCTCGGGTGCGATGACCATTATGAGGGTCCAGAGTATTTGTCGTCGGAATTCATGATTGAATCGTGATAGCCACCACCTCTTCGGTAATGACTCAGGGGTTGTCGGGGGGTTGTAAGCCCTCACACTAAGATGAAGCGCTAAGAAAGTGCTTGCTATGATTGTAACAAAACAACCAATCCATATGTCAGAAACATCACGATTTGCGAGGCGGAGCCATTGTAAAACGGAGGGCTGCGAGTCAGACATTTCTCTGTGGTGTGCTTTGAGAGCTTCGAGAGCTTCGAGGATGAATATAGAATAACGCTTAGCCAAGGGAGTAATCACATTAACCCATATTGATATGGAGAGAGAGAGAGAGAAAGAGAGAACAGCCTTTTCTATATATCTCCTTTGCGTAACCAACATGATCTTCACCAATGATGAGGGCATATTGTGAAGGAGGGGCATCGCCCTGAAACATTGTAGCCTGCTTGCGTGCAATATATCGAGTTTATAAGACTGGTCAGTTTTTATCATTATACCTACCTGACCTGCTTATACCAACCATCTTGGGCATTCTTATTATTTTCAGCCCACATACGTGTCTACCTGTGTTATCAAGGTGGTTTCGTGCCCAGATACCTCCATGTGCTACCTAGGTAGGTAGGTAGGAGGTAGGTAGGTACCTAACATATAATATAAAAAGTAGTAGTATCGAAGAATTCCGTAGCATTGTAACTACCATTTCATACCTAATAGGTACATAAAGTAATACATACATGAAGTACCTATTTCTATACCTTAGCCCTAGGTTAGGTACCTAAGATATATGAGATAGGTATGTTGTCACAAACGGAAACCGTGACACGCATGTTTAAGTATCACCTAAAATGCTACCTACCTAAAAATGTTCAGAGTAGGTTGGGTAGGTACCTAGGTACACCTAGTGCCGGGGTTAAGAAAGTCTAACTTCCACAGAAATCCGTCGGCTTTTTCCAGCTCCTTCTCCGCCCCCACTTTGACATTTTCTACTCACCACTCATAAGTGGGCTAATTACATCAGCCATTTCCATCCACTAAACTTCAACCAGGCGTCATCGTTCGTAATATTCTTCTACTTCTATATATCCCTTTAACCTTAAAAATCATTCTTCTTCTTCGTCGCCTTTCGTAAGTACCTAATTTACGAAGCACGCAACGATGTCATTCACGATCACTCTCCGTCAGGGACCTTCGCGCCTGATTTCCAGGTTGCCGGAGCTCTCGAAATCCTCTCTTCGAACCGTAGCTCCCGCCCGAGCTTTCCATCAGTCTTCCGCTAGACCATACAACTTCTTCACGTCGCGAACGACGCTCACATCAACTCTACTGCGCACCACGCCGAAGAATGCCTTTGCGAAATCAGCCCGAACATACATACAACAACCTGCGGCTCCCGCAGCCGACTCCGGTTCGATGTTTCGCAGACTTTTAACCGGTGGAGCAATTTTCGGCGGCACCCTCATCGCAATTAACGTCATCTTCAACCGCGAGACCCGAGAGGATGGAGGTATGCCACCATACGAGCGATCTTATCTAAACCAGACCTTCCTCCACACCGGCCTCGGTATCGGCATTATCGGTATCACGGCGCACCAGATGATTCGGAGCGGTTTCGTTTACAGGATCATGGTGACGAATCCTTGGGCGGTGGCTATCGGAGGTCTAGCTCTCAGCATCGGTACTATGCTCGGAACCCGAGCTATCGACCCTGACAAGTAAGTAGTCCCTTTTGATCTTGTACAGAAAATGTCAACGCATACCTACCCAGGTAACTAACATGGAACAGCTACGTCCCCAAGTATGCTCTCTGGGTCGCATTCAATGCTACTCAGGCTGCTTTTATCGCCCCTCTTCTTGCCTTCGCCCCCAGCGCCTTGATCGCTCGTGCCGGTCTCTACACAATCGCGATGATGGGATCCATCTCGTTTGTGGGTGCCACTGCTAAGCAAGAGAAGTACCTGTACATCGGTGGTCCTCTCCTCGCTGGTGCCGCCATCGTCGCCGTTTCGGGCCTTGCCCCGCTCATCGTCCCCGCTACGGCCGTCCGAACATTGGCTTGGTCAGAGAGTATTTGGCTCTACGGTGGTCTAGCAGTCTTCGGCGGCTTCACGTTATACGACGTCCAGAAGATCCTCTACCACGCTCGCTTGGCTGAGGCAGGCATCATCAAGAAGGACCCGGTTAACGAGAGTATCGCGCTCGAGTTGGACTTCTTGAACATCTTCATCAGGATGGTTCAGATCTTGATGATGCAACAGAACCGCAGGAAGTAAATAGGTGGTAATTGAGATAAGGATGCATTAGTTGGGAGATGGGTTCATCATAAAAATGGGATGATGAAAGGTCGGTCTTTTTAGGGGTGGAGCCCGCGAATAGGGCAGATAATGTTCAGCTTAATCTGTGTATCAGAGGCAGAATGGGAACTCTCCTCTCCTGGCATCGTGAGGATTGTCTAGGATTAAACAAATGTACTAACAAGCGTAGTCAAATAAAAATCAGTAAACAGAAGTTGTATAATATATGCGCACCTACATACGATTGTAGTAAGTGTTTACGAATCGTAGAGCACATGCCAAGAACTATTTGATGAACTGCATGGGACGAACGGTACCCCCTTGTCCCTTGTTCGATTGATTGGTACCTACCTGTAATTGTTGTCTCGGGTGACTCGAAAGCTGAGGAGCACGCGCGCGCAACACGGGAGTCACCAACCACTCACCGCTAGGTACCCATGTACCTCGTCCCGGATAAGGAGGTTCAGCTGAGAGACCTGAAATGGAGAGGCGGGTTAAGTGTAAAAATGTCATAGGTACCTACCTTTTCTTATGTCGACTTTTCATCCTTTCCTCCTTCCATGAATTTATACTTAATATAAGCTGTATGCACGCACAATATTGTACTAGTTATACATAGTTAGTAGGTATTATATCTATTCGTACCTGATTTATCGTTATTTCCGAATCTGCGGTAAGGGGGAGAAGGCGCTCTTCAAGCTCCATTGATTTCAATTGATGACACTTAACTTTCCTCAGGGGGGGCAACTGCATAAGCACCTAGGAAGGTACCTAGAAGCATTAGGCACCTCATACCTCTATGCACCTACCCTTTTACGCCGCTTAACAAAGCTTTAGACTACGGTTTACATCATCTTACAACTCGCGACGCTCAACTTGCGACTACTTACGGTTTACATACCTGCAACTACAACTACATACTTGCAATTTCATACCTAGCACCTTAACACATTAACACATTAACACCTTTGTAACAGCTATATCGCAATAGCTCTTATCAACCTTTAGTATAACTAGGTCATATCGTATCCGTCATTTGCCCGTTCCTATAAAGAAAAGAGGGTTCCAACCTATGCGATTGGAACCCTCTTCTGACCCAGCCTTACAATATGGCCCCTTTTAATAGCAAACAATTGTTCGAGTGAGCTGCTCTCGTCTAAACCACCTTACCCCCGTCTTTCCACGCCTACCTTGAGCCATTTATCTTCACTAGTGTCTATGCTAACCCTTTTTCTTTTCTTTTTTTAAAAAAGTAATGCTCGTTCCAAGTTGAAGCATTCTCATCGAATGCAGGATATCTTGAAGATGTTATCCATGAAGCGTCGGAAGAGTCGCATTAACGATGTAGGGGATTCCAATGATGTCGTTGACAATGATGACCAGTCATCTATCGGCAACCCTGTCAGCCCTGCTGACTCGAGCGCCGCAATGACTGGTATCGGCGATTCGAACAACAATTCCTTGGCGCTCAACCCTGGTGCAACCCAGTCGCCCGGTGAAGGTCGATCTCGGCATAAGGTTTCAGGCTTATTACTTCTTCCCCAGGAACTGTTTGACAACATAACTAGCTACCTCAGCCACGCCAACATAATATGTCTAGCTCTGGTCAACAAGGAATTAATGGGCCGTTTCTTGCATTCGTGCCGAGTGCTTGAGCTGCTGGACCCCGACGAATCTCCTTACAAAGCGCTAAACGCCTTTATCAAGAAAGCAGATGGTTCTAGGACTAAGATCCGGGGGTCGCTTCTCAGCCTGCTGGACTACGATTTGTTAGACCTTGTCTACTGCTATAAGTGCAAGAAGCTCCACGATCCGTTCTTGACCTTCAAAGACCGTGTTTTTGCACCATGGAAAGCGGCCAGATGTACTGACTGGACTATGGACCATCATATGCCTTCGCGTGCAACTAGAAAGTTACTCCGTACTATCACAAAACGTCGGATTCATGGTGTTGAATATAGACATCTCTTACAGCAGGTCAACAATACACAGACATCTTATCAAAAGGGGTTCATGGTCCAATGTTCCTTGAGGATGAGGTATCGTGACGACGATTTACTCCTCAGACGACAACAAGTCGTCTCTTCTATCGACAAGTCAGCGTTGACGTTATGGTTGTTCGGTCAGATACTACGAAACCCACCTCATCATAATCATTGGGCTATACCATTGCCCAAGGTCCACCCGATATGCAACCATCATACCTGGTATCCATACTACGCACAGATGGTACAGCAATGGATCGAACCCCTCTGCACGACAGATCATAGCGCTGCAGCTGAGGTACACCATTCACCATCTTGTTTTAATAGCGACCCATTCGACGTATCAAAACAGGAAGGGCACATTATTTACGAAAGACTGAAATGGTTATCGTCTGGAGCTAAACAAAATCCTACGAATGTACCTATGCTTCTAGGAAACGTTCTAGGCTGCAATAGATGCACGACCGATTATAGTATCGATCTCACCCGCCTGCCGGAACCTTTCGGCTGGGGGTTTATCCTGACAACCTGGCTAGATCTCGGTAAAATTGACTTCTGCAATAAATGGGACAGCCACAGAGATGCACGGCCGTTCCGAGAGATCAAACGGGACTATACATGCGGAGAGATATGCGAAAGATTCGAAGACCTCGCCTCTTGGCGTGACCATCGGCCTCAGATCAGCGAACTTAATATGGAGAGGATGCAAAACTACGGATGGAGTGAGAGGGTAATGAGTGGGAAAGAGAGATACGACAGCTGGTCTTCGGGGCATTCGTGCAATCCGGCAACGGGTCGAATAGAGGATCCGGATCCGTTGGATGAAGCAGATTATTAATGAGAGGATAACCACACTTAGGTTATTATAACGACGACCCGGGGATAGCATGTTTCCTAACTGATTTTAATCTCGATACAGCGAGATTTATATACGCATGGTCAGGCGTTTGAAGGTCACGAAAGGTTTTTACATCAACAGGGAACTAATGAAGTAATGCATGGAGTCTACAGGTCTGCATGATAATCAACATGTGATTTATTAGCATCACGTTATATACCTATTTAAGAACGCATTGGCCTCTAACTATGAAGCCTACGCAAATCACCCCGTCCCCGTTCTCTTTTGAGTTCAACTGTACTAATATGCCTCAAAGGGCCAAGCTTTGCGGCATGCTGAATGTCTCTTATGAATTCCGCAGTTAGCTACATCAAGCGCACTCATCAAGCCGACTAGGTTCTCTGCAATACGAGGAACTACAAAGTGCCTCAGCAGTTAAATCTTCCACATTACTGCAACGACGGGAACGTCCTCAGAAAGTGGGTCGGGCACTCGTAACCCGACGGGTTGTTGTGTAGATACTGTTGGTGATACTCCTCAGCGTCCCACCATTGTCCGGCGGGCACGATCTCGGTGACGATGCCGCCCTTATACCACTGCTCGTTCGCCTTCTGGGTGATCTCGCGCGCGATGCGCTCCTGCTCGGGGTTGTGGTAGTAGATGGCGCTGCGGTACTGGTGTCCGACATCGGGGCCCTGGCGATTAGCTGTCGTCGGGTCGTGGAGCCGGTAGAAAAACTCGAGGATCTGCCGGTAGGTTATGCGCGAAGGGTCGTAGTGCAGCTGTACGCTTTCGGCGTCTGTTGCGATTGCGATGACGCGTTAGCGAATGGGTGGAAGCGGGTTAGGAGGTAGGTATGCGAAGAGAAAGATAAAGACTAAATCGACGAGAAGAGAACCTTGAGACGGGATGGGAAACTTACGGCCCGTCTGTCCCGAGCACACAGCGCGGTAGCTTGGATCGTTAAGGTCTCCTCCGGTATAACCGACGCGGGCGTCATAGAGGCCCTTGCCGTCGAAGTGCTTGCGATATATGTGCTCTACACCCCAGAAACATCCGGCCGCGAGGGTGGCCTTTTCGGCGCCCTCGGGGATCGCGGGCGCACCCCCGTTGGTGTCGGCAGTTATGCCAAGGCGCGTACTAGACATGAAAGGTCGGGTGAACCGCGACAGGAAGGTCGGCATCGTGAAGGCCATTGTTGCGACTGTTTGCGACTTGCGACTTGCGACTGAGAATGCGGGCTTAACGTCGATAATATAAGAATTTCGATTTATTGCAGCTGGTGTTATGTTAGTAGCTACCTAACATAAAGCTTGATACTTATCATGGACTTGATGAAGCTAACTTGACGATAAGATTCGAAGCAAAATTGTATTTATTTTAGAGGTGAGTTAAATAATACGGGTCAATTCCTTCCCGCTTGCGCTTGTCATTAGTAGTGTAGATAGCGCAATTGCGATGGCAGATTCCACATTAAGGGTCCTGGGCCTTCGGTGGAGGATTGGAGGGGCCAAACGCCGGTGACGTTTTCAGAGAAGCTCCGCTAGAAACAATGACAAATCTTTCGCTCGAAACGCAACCCGTCCGCGGGATGATGCGATCTTATTTCGAGGGGAGCAGGGATGAGAGAATTCAGCATGTGGTCCGTGCCAACCTAAGCTTCTTACTACAGGTATGTACCTGGTATGTGGTGTTGTTTGTTCACTGCCGCGTTCCTAAACCATGGCTCGTGGTATGTAAGTTCTTTTCAGCTCAGCCCTACGAGAATTCCATATTTCGGATTCCTTTGTATCGATTTGATGGGAGAAGTCGACGATAATGACACTTATTAATTCATGCTTGGCCAGTTCAGTGGAGGCTGAGAGTATAATATATGATTAACAATTCATAGTTGGGTATTGGAATTCTTGGATATCTTTCACCTTTACTTGGCAGCCATTGGCCTGTTATCTACATGGCTATACCATGACAATCCTATACCCCTATAGCGAGTTGAGGCTGGCGGTGAGCATGTCTGATGCTATACGATTTCTCTAACAACCCGTTCGAAAGGCATAATTGAGACATTCAAGCATACCCCTTTTTCACCCTACCTTATTTGAGGACAAGTTGACTCACGATTCATATGAACACGTTGTCGCTATCCCAAACGCCTCGACCGTCAACGACGTCACCATTTCCTTGGTTCATCATGCAGCCTGCACTCTGCACTCTGCAATGCGGTCACAGTCCCGTTGCGCTGGTGTCAGAAGAAGATGGATGTAATAGTTTTTGTATTAGTTACGATACTTGAGATCCACTGAGTGGGAGTATATACATTGTTGTCATGTGACAGCTGGGCCGGTATTCTCACGTCTCGTCTACGACAAGGGGGTCCTTGGCACGTTGCAGAAAACCCTGTGGGGAGGGAGGATCCCTGCGACCTGTCAAGGACAGGACAAACTCACTCACAGAAGATAAATCAAGGCATGTATGTCCAGACGATAGCTAGCTCAGACCACGTTCGTTCCAAAACCGCGTTTCAGGCGCCGGGGAAATTTCAAGCGAACGCGGTTCTTCTTGCTTCTTTGCTTCTTTCACTGCTGTTCACTTCCTAAGTGAGGCCTCACCAGCTCTCGCCCCCAAATTATGACGTCGGTTGTCACCTCCTGATCGGATAAATCTTTCTCTCTCTCTCGCGATCTCTGGGTCAGATCGATCTGCTTAGGGGTATTTTCGACTTTTATTCGGGTCGCGTTTTGCACAGTATATTTGTTGATTCATTGATCATCATCCATCCATCCCTACCTACCTTGCTTCTTTGCTCACGCAAGCAATTGGATCTGTAGAACCGGATCCGTGGATATCACCATATACGACAGTCGCTATTATACACATACACATACACGCACATCTATATATATATATATACCTACCTTAGTCGTTAGAAGCTTACCGCCAAAAATGCTGACTAACCGTCGCTCAACGCTGATGATACCACCGAACGGCAACAGCCGCGCGAATAATCCCGGGGCCGCAGCCGCAGATACGCTCCTCAGCAGCAGCAGCAGTTTTGCAAAGCCGGACAGCGAGCCCCACTGCACGGCGCCGCCGATCCTCACGTCCACGCTGTCGACGCTCCCCGGGTACCGCGTCGCGCGCGTCCTGGGCGCCGTGTACGGGTGCACGGCGTACGCGCTCAGAGACACCAAAGCGCTGCTGAAAGCGGCGAAGGCGGCAGGAGGAGGGGGGGGTGAAGTCAGGAGCCTGACGCACATGACGTACAACGCGCGGGACCAGGCGGCGGAGAGGATGGCGCGGGACTGCGTGGCGCGCGGGGCGAACGCGGTCGTGGGGCTGGCGTTCGTCGAGAAGGAGGTCTTGGGCTTCGTGCAGGTCTCGGTGTCGGGGACCGCCGTGTACGTCGAGAAGGAGCGGCAGATGGAGAATCCGTTCTCGTGACGCGCGGGGAGGGGGGGTCCTTCTATTCTATGGATGTGATGATGATGTTCTGCGCGTTTCGATAAGATCGTTCATGTATGATTTGCGCTTCTTGGTGCGCTGGTGTGTGGGCTCGATATCTTTTTCTCTTTGGTCGATATGGAATCGCGCAGTTTCAGTAGTACATAGCTAGGTACTACATACCTACCTGGTACCTAACCTAACCTGTTGTACGCACTGCTAGTCGAAGACTATATTTAGTGCGGTTGCGTATGCGGCTACAGGTTCGAGGGAGCCTAGACCTAACGCCACGGTCTTGGAACCGGGATCGCGGAGGTGAGAGGCGTACGGGGTGGGTGTGACGGTTGAATTGCGGTGGTTATACAATACCATACGTATACATATACCATTGGCAACAGCACTTGGGTTTCGTCATTACCCGGGACAGAAATCAGGTCAGCTCGGGAGCGGCCTAGGTAAACATGCCATTATATATTTTTAGATGCGTCATACGCTCAGTTCATATCACCCCACGAGGCTCTTCGCGGAGAAGTTCTTTTGGAATCTAGGCCCCCTGGCCCCCTGCCCCCAGTCTTGGTTGCGTCCTATCATCTTCTTGTGGCTATTATTTAGGATGCCAAGTCAGTGTCTCTTACCTGCTGAACTTGCGTAGTTGGTTCGTAAAAAAGAATTATAGGAGACTTGAAGAAAGCGGACAGGAGACGGGGTAGGTAAATAGATTTAGACTCTAATGGTTGACTTCTTCTAGACCGTTCCCCGGAGTATAACTGGATAAGTATTGGGGTTTATTTTTTACCTATCAAATAGCATTCGAACTTGGGGATAAGTACCAGACCGATAGGTGTCCGTGTAGCAAAGCTTCAGTTGGCTAGGTACCTAAAGAGATCTCACGATGGTACCAAGAACGGTATAAGGCTGGGATGGCGTGACAAAGTGCCTCTGGTGTAACACCGCATTCGTAAGTAACGTGATATATGTCAATATATGCCGGCCAAGGCTGTCATTCCGAACTCGCCATGAGAGCCATGAAAATATTCCGGCCCGAAGGTATCTAAGACCTGGTCATGAACAGATTCGTGATATGACTTCCAAAATAAAATAATCAATATTATTATAACTCGTGACTTATTGTATCTAATTTATTTCAACCAGTGATATCTCCAAATGTCGTGCTGAAAACCTCCGAGCCGTCCCAGCCAAAGTCCAGGTCTAGGTCCAGGTCCGTATAGTCCTGTACGACATACGACATCCCCCCCTTTACCCCCAGAGTAGGTACATACACCTAAGTACCTAACCCAACCCAACGTACCTCTCAGCCGGATCTCCTCTCCGAATCTGCTGGTTGGCTAGACCTAGACTACCTTAGACATACATCCCTACCTCATCCCTACCTTGGTACATACATACCGCATACCTCCCATCCATCTTCTCCTGCCGTGATACGTAGGGAGACCCATACCTACGGGGAGGGTAGGCGGCCAAAAAGGTTAAAGTCAAACAAGCTTTTCCAAACTTCCCAGGCAAGGGGGGGGGGGGGGGGGGGGTTCGCCCAAAAAGGCCGCCCGGGACCTAAGAAAAGGGCGATCCCGGTCGGGGTCGGGGCGGC
>NW_025953056.1:187833-215432 GCF_022478825.1 Daldinia caldariorum | reverse complement strand
CCGCCGCCCGCCCGCCCCCCCCCCGCCCCCCCCCCCCCCCCCCCCCCCCCCCCCCCCCCGCCGGCCCGCCGCCCCCCCCCCCCCCGCCCTATAAGGCAGACAGGTACATAAGAAAAGTGCTATCACGTTCTGGTTAGAGGAGGACCATCATATTAAGTTCTGAGGCTCTAGATTCGCTATTTATACAATAAGAAACAAAATTGTTTTATTAAGATATTTGTTGCCGTTTTTTTTAGGAAAAAAGTTGCCGGTAGGAAAGTCCCAATATTCCTGAAGAATATATACCCTTGGTATGGTACGGGTTGACGAAGAAGATGTACTTCTCTTCGGTACCTAGAGAGGGATAACTTTTATATTGCCTTATCGCCGCGATTTTAATAGATGCCGCGTCTAGATGGTTCTGAGTCGCATTCGGTTAAGGTGTGTTTGACAAATCTACGGAAAACACTCCGGCGTCTTATGAGTAGTGCTCTATTAATAGTACGCAATGGACGTTAATTAAATTACCTACTATATTGCTAGATCGAGATGAGGTGATGCTGTCATGTGAGTTGGACACCTACCTCAGATGAAGCTATGAATGAACTCATACCACGAAACCATCGGATTTTCGAGAAGATTTAAGTTATAATACCATTCTATTGGAGTTAAGCAGTAACGGACACCACACTGTTGCGAAGTACGTAGACGGAGAGCTAGTATATAAAATATTTTATTTTAGTATTCTGCGCCTTAAACATTCTTAATCGTGAAGGTATCTCGCGCGATAAAGCCCAGTTGTGTTGTTCTGTTCCGTTCTGTTCTTCGGGGAATTTCTAACGAATTAATAATGCCTTTTCCCATCGAAGCAACAACAAACACCACAACAAAAATCGTTGAGTTAAAAGTTGAGAAGAAAAAAAAAAATAACAGCCATTTTTGTGTTCCTCCGAGAAAATTAAAAACTAAGAAAAAAAAAAAGAGCAATGCCCGTTCCCTTTAGTGATATCATATAACGCCGGTTAAAATGCCAACTGGTCTCCGAGGTTCTGATATTTTTCCCCTCTCTCGATAAAACCCCTTGATCATGTCTTCGTTAAAAACAAAAATAAAAGCCTTCGGAGGTGATCCCAGAAAAAAGGCAGCAATCAAAGACCTCGAAGCAGAGGCCGGTGTGTAAGGGAGAGAGGCGCTTCCCAAGGGCCTCCCTCTCTCTAAGTTTTGCTTTAGGAGAAAAACAAGTGGAGGGGGAAAAGGGTACTAATAATAGCAATAGGTAATAGTAAGTGTAGTAGTAGTAATAAGGGACGCCGGAGTCCAGTATTAGGAGGGGGCAATCCGGTGTCTAGCTGGTGTAGATCGGTATCGATACGTCAAAAAAAAAAAAAAAAAAAAGCCTCGGATTGACGTCTAGGGGTATTGTGGTGAGCGGTGTCTGTATGCGGCCCGTGTGCCGTTCGGCTTTGGAACGGGCAGACGAGCGAAGACGCCAAAAGCGCAACGGAGGAGAAAAATGGCATGGTCTCATGAGCAGTCTCGTCGGAGACTAAGCGAGTGTGGTATGGTTTCGCAAGGCCGTGGGAAACCCCGAGTTGGAAAAAAGTCGTTCCCAATTTTTGTTTTCCCCTTTTTTCCTTTTTCCCTTTTACTCCAACAACACACGTGCTCTCTCGCCCTCTCTCTCTCTTTCTCCCCATCACCTCCTTGCTCGACGCGGAGACGACTTCATCCGCGCTCTAATGAGTATGTGTCGTCGTCGCGTGTCCCGCTACCGTATGTCGATGCATCTGAGGTAGTTGAGGCCTGTTTTGAGGATGGCAGTACCAACAGCTACCTGTCGTGTATTCGGTTCCACAGTTGCCGCACGTGTGCATCTGCATGTTGTCGGTATATATGATGTGTTTTCTGGATATTTCCTCTAGGTAGGATGGATGGATGGATGTATGCTGTGATAGCCGGCAGATTTACGTGCACCTATAGCTGCCAAGTCAGCTAAGAATTCTTCTCTCTTTCACCTTGGGCGGTGGGATGGAGGCGTGGGCCTGTTAGAAAAAATAAAATAAAAAAAACTTACGAGCAATATATTGGGATGATGGGTTAGGGTGTTTTCTTGAAACGTCGTTCCTGTTGTTTTATCTAGGGATGGGAACACAAACACGTCAAGGGGATGGGTTGGATATTAAAAAGTTGAAGCTGTAGCCGTGGGCTGGAGTCGAAGAGAAGATTGTGTGCGTTTTGATGCGTCCGATGGAAGAATAAATTCAAATGCTCTTCCCCCCTCCGTTTCTGGGGAAGCTAGACTAGAAATTGTATTTGCTGGGGGGTCTGTTTTTGCTCAGCAAGGTTCAAGGTTTTCAAGGTCCCTTGATGGATGGATCGTCTGTGTGGATCGTGTGGATTAACAACTTTAATATCCATCCTCATTTGGCTCTAATGCACGATCCATCAATAACCTCACGATGGCTAGCGGGACCCAGACCCACCAACACCACCTGCCTACTAGGCTTGAGTACTACGACGATACTACACTATGTAAGGGTCTTTACCAATAGCGCGACGGGTAGCACCTGACAGGTCAGGTAGAGAAGAAGGGAGACCAGGAAAAGGTTGTCAGAATGTGCATTGTACATACATTAGACTAACTACATTCACGTACATTTCACTACATTAACTAGACTCTGCGCAGGCAGATAGGCGGACGACAAGGCAGATAGGCAGGCAATCAGAAGGAAAAAGAAAGTATTAGGCATTGGAAGACAGGGAATGGATGGAATGTGCTGCCGTCTAGTTACTACCAAGTCACATTTACATATAATACATAATAGAGAAATATACCGGGAATATACACGACATATTGTATTGTATTGTACAGGCTTTAGGGTCGGATTTTATTTAGGAAGCTTGTCCCGTCCAATATGCCCATGCCTATGCCCACGCCCATGCCATGCCATGCCGAAAGGAACAACGGTCATTCAAAAAAGAAACCTACCAAAGACAGAAGCTGACCACATTTACCACGTGGTGGTGCTCGCCTAGAATGCCCGTCTTATTCGACATCGTCGGCTCCTACCGAGCGAGTCTGACCACTTTTTTATTTTTATTTATTCGATTATTATTATTATTATTATTTTCGCACCTGCGAGGGTGCGATGTTAACGACGCAGCCAAGACCGCGCGGGATACCTTTTCGGCCGATATCGTATCACAAATCCCCCATATGCGGGAGATGGAATTTTATGGAATAGGTGAGAAATGGAAGGATTTGTGGTAGCGAAAAGACTGCCATATCGGGAAACGAATATAATAATAATATAAAAAAAGTCGATCACCGAAAGACGGGCTGGCAAGGTGCGGAAATAATTGGTTAAAACTGGGCTGTGTAAGGTGGTGCTTGTGATAGTGGTGGTGACGATGATGATGATGATGGTGGGTGGTGGTGGTGCCGCAGAGTTGTATGTGTGTCTGTGGTGTGTCTGGTGTGTGTGAGCGTCGTGTATCTTGCTGGCGAACTGGCAAATCGCGGACGTGCTCGCTTGCGATACGCTTACCATAGGGTCGTTCAATAGGCCTTGTAAACGGATCCGTAATTAAGCTTGTAATAAAAGCTTTTCTGGGGATAAACGGACCGGATGCTGTGTTGCGTCTCCTGATCGTGTCCACCTCGCCCGTGAGAGAAACCCTCCAAGACGATCTCTCGGAGAAGCCAAGTGATGGACCGCCATGGGTCGCTCATGGATCCGAGTGATGGACGGAGGGACAATGCACACGTTAATCAAAGAAATTGGGACGAATTCCTAATCGAGCCACGTTCCCCATTTATACCTATTATACTTATAGGATACTCATCACCATTTATAGGCTTGGCACATCGTGAGCTCCGTTTTTCTAACTGACAAGAATTCTGTCGGTGTGTAGTTTGCAAATACGAAGGAAAAATAATAATAATAATAATAATAATATCTGCTTAATACCTTTTAATATCTGCCAATACCTAGGTAGGTATCCTGCAACAAAGTCTCCATCTACATGTCAGTACCCGCCGATATCTTAACCCAGCAATCTACCACCTCGCATGGTCTTGCATGGTGAGGCTCTCGTATTTGAACGACAATCGCGTCAATCTTTGTCAATCATGTCAATCGTGGGAAAACGTAATGGCTAAAGAGTCACAAAAGCTTTATTAATGTCCTCCCTATTCCCCTGCTGATCTTGCTCGTCTCGGCCCCCAACCAAGGCGTGTTTCCCCCCCATCGCGATCACTTAAACATGTCTAGGCGGCACGTCCTCGCCCAATTACAGCGCTGCCGCCGTCCAACGTGCATCTGATTCATAACCGTCTAAAACCCGAGTTTTCCTCTCATAATATTGTCCGATCCGATTTATAAAAGATAAAATAGTAATAAAAAAACAAAGCTTACAGTGCTGCAGTGCATCAAGGGCCGGGTTGCGTGTTTTTTTCTCCCCCCGTATCACCGATTCGAATTTCTGGATGAGAAATGAGAAATGAGAAAATGGACCATGAACGATGCTTCGTGGCGTAATAAAACTCCGCCGGCGTGAAAATCCGCATTGGGAGAACGCGTCCGTTGCGGGGGGCCTTTTCTTTTTTAACGACAATAACTTCCCGAGCGAGTGGCGCCGAATCAAGCTTACAGGGTTATTTACCTTTACTTTAGCTTCAAGCCCGCCAGGCAGCGGATATGAGATCCCGTAGCGGCGGACTAAACTAGACATAGGTAATTTCTAGACGAGCTTTTTTCTTTTAGTCTAATTCAACGGCTTTAATGCCGTAGTAGCTTACCCTAGTACCGTAGTAAACAGCCCGGAGAGCGTTTTCTAATAAAGCGTGGCGTTGTTCCGCCCAGTGCCAAGATGGAGCGCCAGGTTGTTGATCAAGGTCCCTGGACCCGGCAGTTTGGTTGAAGCCATAGGGAAATCCTCCAAAGAGCCGTTGACGAGGATAAAGAAAAGACAAAACAAAAAAAGAAAAGAAACCCACCGGCTTGACTCCCGAGAGAACAGTGCTCACTCCGTCTCTCTGCGCCTCCCGGGTTCCTACGGATGATGATGCGAGTGATAGACATAGACCAAGAGCTAATCTCGTGTGATGCACGCTCCACCGTGCCGACGATCTCGAGAACGCGTACGTATTTTAAGATTATGGGAGGAAATCCACTTCGTACGTAGTAAGAGGTAGGTTAGGTAGACGGACGCTACCTTAGCTATTCATAGTCTCACGAGTAACAGCTTAAGATACCGAAAGTATGATCTACGGACGACGGGACCATATCCAGGTACGTTGGAGAATCCGACATCCCGAACTTGGCTTCTAAAAAAGAGAAGTACCCATAGTTTAGTCGAATAAGCGCACAGCTAGGTACTGAATAATACGCGCTTGCCAATGAAATTCTTGCCCGCCCGTAAAAAAAAGAAAAATTGAAAGTTGAGTACCACTTTTTTGTTTCTTTTGTTATCAAGAAACAAATTCCTACACGTCACGATTCCCATACGGCCACTTCAACGTAAGAGTACGATCGGCACAGGCTTGAATATAGCGGCACTGTTGTCGAATGATGATGTAATGTAGCAGTTTTTCAATTAGGATATTTGTGATCAGAATTGTTTGTCGCCATCGGTAATTCCCTATATCTGAGATATCGACTTTTCATCAATCCGTACGGGAGGGAGGGTATAATAGTCGATTGAAGAAACTTAGAAAGAGATAACAATATAGGATTAGGGAGGGTTACACTCCGAGTTCACACCTTACATATTACATGTCAATACCTATCAGCGATGGGAAAAGGGCTTTTTTTTATTTTTATTTTTTTATTTTTTTTATTAATGTTGCCGCGACGCAACCTTCACGCCAGGAAGCTGAAGATCTAGCCGAGTTCGGGAAGTTTTCCTGATTGGTAAGGTTGCTTAGGTACCTTACCTATCTGTACTTCGACTTATCTGCCTACCAGGCTGCCAGGTACATAGTGCCGGCGGGTACATTCTCGGCTTTCACTGCGTGAGCATTCTTGGTGATTATAGTTGATCACGACATAAGCATGCAGCGTCGTAGGAAGCTTTGCCATAATAGTATCGTCACCTTTTTTTTCAAAGCTTAGTCAATTATAAAATGACACGTCGAAATGACTACGATTATTTGCGTGAAAAGGCGCTTACTGAATAAATGGCGACGGAGCAAAGATAATAATGACATTTGCGATTTGAGTGGTAGTAAGATATCCCGATCTAGAATGTCAAGGATGGTTATGAGGCAGTTACTATTATAGGAAAGATATGTACAACTACTGTACTATTCTGCTGCTGAAATACCTAGGAGGGGTTTACTAGGGTCGAAAGACTACTACTGCGTATGGTGTAGCAAATGGCAGAAGGTAAGGACCATTGCAACCTACCATTTCCTAAAGGATTCAAATCCTTAACAAATTTTTGTTTTTCCTTCTATCAGAAGAGGGACCCAAAATTCGCAGCAACTAATGCAAATGTGATATAAGACGAAAAAGTGACGATCGTACCCACATAGGCAGGTAACTTAAGGTAACTTACAGATGTTTAGCGTATAACAGATAGTCAGGGAGAAAGTTGCTGGGTAGTATGTATTATTCTATAAGTCCGCAGGACTCTTTATCAAAGAGCTAAATGGCGGAGTTTATAGGATCCTCACATAGTGAAAAGTTTTCTCTCTCTCTCTTTCTCTTTAGGAAATGTGATAACCCCGGTTATTCGCAAAGGTTAATTACAACCGAAATTATAAATCCTACAACTCAACTAAAGAACCAAAGAAACGTCAACTAAGTTTAGAAGGACTAACTAGTATGAAAACGAATAAGCGTCACAGGCACGGTTTAATCGGCCGATAAGCTCAATTACTTGGGTAAGTGCTCTATTATTATCTCTATTATTATCATTAATTAGTAGATACATGAAATCACAGTTACCTGGTTAACATCGAAGCTATTCGTACGAAGTACCAAGGTTACACATAATGATACATTTTCATATAAATATTTTTCAGACGGAAGCAAAAATCCAACGAGGCTCTAACCACCACTTAGACCAGGGCACATATCACTTTAGCCAGTTTAGCTAATGTCAGAACTTAAAAAACTGCAGCAGCTCTTACGACGGCTTAGTTCGAAAGGTGGAGTTAAGGTGACTACTAGTTGGTCCTAGTTCTAGTTAAAACAAAAACAAAAAAAAGCCGGCTGCTCCACATCGAATAAGCCAAAGACACGTAGGACCATGAACGTTGACGAAACAACAAATAGTTACCAACTAGGCTTAACTACCTCTAAACAACCTAACCCAGGTGCTAAGCTAGTCAGTTTTAAGCCTGCTGTTCGGTGAAGAATTAGGATGTCAACTTAAGCGTCCAAGTTCGACCCTGGACTAGTCGCGTGCGTAGTTAGGAGTTGCGTTGTTAGCGCCGGAGGGCAGTCAGGGCAGACACACACAGACGACATTTAGGGCTACCATGTACTCCACTTAAGCAAGGCAGACAGACGCACTGCTAAATTGAGGGTATACACAGGCCCAGCTTCGTTTAGAGCTCTAGACTCCAAAAAACCGATCCACGATGGTGTGAAATATTTAGCTCCCCCTGGATCCGGCAAAAATAAACTGACCCCGACCCGATTTGAACGGATAACCTTTCGATCTGGAGTCGAACGCGCTACCGTTGCGCCACGAGGCCGTATTCGAAGTTCGAATTTGTTTTATTCCATTGGCTGGATTGGTGGAGTGGTTGCGATGTAACGATTATATAGTAAATGGTGTTTGTGTGGAGTGTGGATTAAGAAACTCCACAAGCAAAATTGTATTCACTTGATGATTTTAAATTTAAGTAACCTTTCCGAAAAGATTTGATTGTATTATTTCTCAGCGGAAGTGAGTATAATCGGTGTTCTTCCAGTTCTCATTAAAAGCCTATGTTGACTCGTAACTTCGTGATAGGTATGAACACTCCAACTTGGCGAGTTTAACTTACATGTAATTATTGGCGAGACTTTCGAAATCAGGTCGAATCTACTGGGAGCCCTACCAGAGATAGAAATTCGTCGTGAGAGGATGGCTTGCCGTATATGGAATTAGGGGTGAAGTGTAGACAAGCATCGCTCAGTGAGCAATCATAAAGTATTAGACTATCACGAAGTCAATCTAGAAGACATCGAAACAACTTCTGCTGTGTTCAAGGTAAAGCACTTCATTGCGGTTGAGCTTAACTGAGATAACTTAAAATATATGGTTTAGAGCGAGATATGTCTAACTGGGAATTGTCTTGTATCGTCTTGTCTCAAAGAGGGGACGGGGTATGGTTTACTTTTAAGGGAAACCCCTGAGAGGCGGTCAAATATACGTCAATAGTAATATTCATATGACTGTAGTTAGTAGGTATCACTTATATAATTATTATTGGTTCGGAAAGTTCAAAAAGCTTCGTCACCTTCCATAGGAACTTCGATTTGGTAAAGAGATAACCAATAAATGTCCTACCCGCATCTGGATGAATAAATAATAGGGGGTGCTGGGAAATTATAAGTTTTGGGTTCGTTTATTTATTAATACCCATTTTCCTTGAGTCAAACCCCCATTTACACGAATAATGCGAAATGACTTCCAACTCAAGCCCACACAAACATGTGAACTTCTAACGGAGTGGCCTTATTAGTAGTTATTCACTACCTGGTATCTTGGTGATATATTATCCGCCGTTTTCACCGTGAAGGTCCCGACCGTTCCAACTACGATCCGATGCGATATCCGAAAAAGAAGACCCCATAGGGCAACGTTTCTGTGTCTCCGGGCTATCTAAGTCCGGGAACCAATTTGCCGCGTCGCGCGGACCTTGAGAGCCCGCCTGCCAGCCCATCTAGTGAAACTACGAGCGACGATCGGTCTGCTTTATATATTGGCACGATGGGGATTACGCTGATCTTGCTCGGCTTGATCCAAGTCGGCATATAGCAGACCTGGCGTTCCTGAGTCTGCTTTCAGCCGGCTTGGCGTTCGCTTATAGCTGAAGTAGAGAATAGGAGCCTGGGGAGTTTCTTTGGGGGAGGTCAGCCTGCCAGAAACCATATTATGAACCGGGTAAGTGTACTTGAGATAAGCCGCTTGAGCCGTTCGGCAGTGGGTGATCGACTATGTCTAGTATATGCAGTTTAGCCATCAAGATCACCAGTGTAACCCAGGCAATATATTCGGGAAGCGCACATCATCATCAACACGTTCCCCGGTCCTTGGCGCTCTGCAACCTTGCCTGCAGCTTTGTCGATAGCTAGGTACGTTTCGGTGGTACGGTTGCCAAAAGTATAAAATGCCATTGACACCATTGATGACACCATTTTCAGCCCATACGACGCCATCGACAACTTTGTTGACGAACTGGGTTTCTAGAACATCGCGACATTCATAGTTGAATCGCAGAATTTGTGGCGTCGTCGCAAACCCCCTAATTGGTGTTTGAAGTCGCCATAATGGGTCAGGGTCCATCGCTTCCAGGTCCGCCTGATACGAAATTTCGCGTCATTGGTGCTGGAATGTAAGTCCAAGCGAGCCGCACAATTTCATTGTTTTTTAATTCCAGGAATTCGCTTCGTCGAGATTAAATGGGCCGAATTGTTTTGGCGCAGTGTACATATACCGTCGTAGCCCTTGAGAGGCGGGCGTTAACTTAGTATAGGTCGCGTACCGGTACGAAGACTTTCAACGAAGCTCTCGCTATCCTCCTCGATGGCCCTGTCCACGATTCCGGGATCCAGTCCCTCGGGGGACCGGTAAACCAGATGAAAGCTTGGCTCGACATCATGGAGCTAGCTCCGAAGGCGCAGACGTTCTCCGAGCAGAAGAAGCTTGATTGGCTCATATCGGAGGTGCTAGACGGCTACGTTGCAACCATGGACTGCCCCGCCGCGACGCTCACCCCCGAGATCATGCGCGTCTACCCGGATGCCATTGTAATCGTGACGACTAGAGATGAAAAGTCGTGGTGGAAAAGCATGAGCTATCTGAACAGTCTGATGGGGACGTGGTATCTCCCCGTCGTGGTCTTATGGCTACACAAGACTCAAGTCTACGGAGTCTGGCGCGAGCGCTTCCATTATATTATGAAATGGCGCTACCAGCAGGATAAAATCGAGGAGAACACGCTTCGCCGGCATGAGGAACACCTAAGGCAGGTCGTACCTCCGGAGAAGCTGTTCTTCTACGAGGTCAGTCAGGGGTGGGAGCCGTTATGCAAGATTCTGAACGTACCTATACCCGACCGTCCGTTCCCGCATAATAATAGCAAGGGAGACGCGGCACAGATATTTCGGGATCACATACTCGCGGGGTGTATTTCGTGGTTCTTTATGCTTATGATTTTCAGCATGGCCATTTGGCTTGTTAGAGGCTGGCTTCTCCAACGATACCCTTGACTTATATAGATTGAAGACAGGTTGGGAAGTGCGTAATCCGCTGACGCTTAATGCTCGAGTATTATCAAGGTAGTTGTATATAACCACAAGAAGACGGGCTCTTGGCCATAAGGCAGCGGGTCTTGAGGATAAGCTTTATAGGAGTTGAATAGATTAAACCTGATATATACCTACCTAGGTACACTTCAAGGCAGATGCTGTCTCGCTACTCAAATCCAATTCCTATCTTACGGAGTGCTATTTCAAGTTAAGATAGAGGTAGTCATATCGTGATATTGTACAAAGTGTGCAGATAGTTCTGTAGACGCCTAATATACTAGCCCGCTCGAGGTTTATCTCGGAATTGATATATCAGTTCGTGTCGGTTGTGAGTTACAAGTTAATATATTATGCTTAGTTTGCATAACTTCTCCTAGAAAAACGGTTTATTAAACGAACATAACCTAGATATTCGAGCTCTACATAAAGTATTCTCTCTAATGATAAAAGGAGAATGTAGCTAGGCTTAAGCGGACTTGGGAAGTTCCTACAGGCGTCATATCCAATGACACATTTACGGAAGCAATGACCACCAGCGGTTGAAGGCATGATCGAAGTTGTCCAAACCCCCTCACAGACGTATGGATGTGCGTTGGGCCCGGATTTGCTTTCTCCGCTTCCCACCAGTACGCTCGGAAATATCTCAGGGGTGAAAATAAGAACAAGATTCAAGACGGGCACCTTTGATCAAGACGTCATTTCCACTGCAATTATGTCATTAAATTAAATCGACACGTGGAACAGACGTCAATAGACCCCGAAGTAAGTAAAACTGAAACCCCGGTACAGAGAGATGCGGCAAAGACCAAGGGAATCAATAGATGTACTATTATTAGAATAAACAAATAAATACATTTTCGACCGAGAATTCACTTCCGTGGATATAACTTATTTAAAAGCCCGTAGTAAAGCTTAAATAGGCATCATAGGACCGTTATTACTTTCATGCAGAACCCAACCATGCGAACGCTAGCAGGTGCCCTGACCAAGTTGAACCCAGCACAACATTCACTTGGTACTGCAATTGCCACGCTGGATCCCAATCATGTACCAGGTAATCTCATAGAGCCATCGCCCATCGGTAATGTTAGAATACGACGATGATCCGGTTGTTACTTTTAAACACAGAGACACCAAAACGCTACTCTGGCTCATCCATACTGGTATCAGCAGGCTGATATTGCGTATGGCTTGCAGATCATGGCTACTGAATACGAGCCTGCTAGAAGTATTAATAGTATCAATATTTTCACCCAGAACCTCTTAAGAGGACGGAGGGATCTCAAGAGAATAATTAATAAGTGGCTTAGTTGATGGGAAGACTTTTGTCCTGCAGAACCTCGGTTCCACGACGTCCAGGGAGGACATCATGTCATGCTTTGAGGATCATGTTTCCAGCTTCTCTAACAAGATATGGACAGTTCTAGCTGCCAGAGGGCCATATAATTATATAGGAAAATGTATATCTTAAAGGCCTGCAGCTTATGTTGTCTTATCGGCTGTTGTTGGTATTTCCGTCGCCTTAGTTTTTGTAGTAAGGGTCACCCGTATAACCATATGTCTCACAAGACTTCAAAGCCCGTCAAGAACACCAAGGCAGCGATGATACATGATCCAGACCTTCTAACTGATGAGACTGTTCTAACCGAGCCCAATTTATGTAAGCTTTGTCGCTGTTTCGATAGACCTAATAATGATGAGTGCTTTTTGCAAGTAGGGAACGTACTGAGAGCGGGTAGTTTGGGTTCATCGAGAACTCGGGATTAGAACCTATTAAGGTGTGTATCCGTATAATTAACTTAACAATAAGTACCTGATAGACATACGCTTGCGAGGGTTAAGCTATATAATATAGTTCCTGGGCAGGTTTAGATGCACTTGTAAGTCCTCTTCAGGGGCAGCGGCAATGACATCAAACGGGAGATGTTGATACATAGGACATGTCAAAACGGAGTTGTGAGATATAAACTGCCGAGCCAAAAGTGTATTTCCTATTAGCACAATTGCTATTACAGTCTATCTGACAGAAGTCAAAATATTGCCGTCAGTCATAAATTGCTAGCCAAATATAATGACAACAGTTTAGCTAATATCAGAGGGCATCTCTATTCTCATTTTTACTGTTCAGTCTAAACGCTTTTGTCATCTGACCGGTGCGAATGCTGCTCGACCTCAACCTTGGATACACCCCCCTTCACGCCCTCAGTCACGTCCAACCTGTCTTCATCGGTAACTCCAAACAGCTCGCCCATATGCTCGAGCGAAACACCCTTTGTCTCGGGAATGAAGAACCAGACGAAGAAAAACATGCATACGCAGAAGCTGCCGAAGATGAGGTAGGTTCCGTACCCGTGCGCTCCGACGGTAGCCAACATGTTGGGTACGGCACGAGCGACTACAAAGTTAAATAGCCATTGCGTAGCTGCTCCCAACGCGACGTTCATGGGCCGCAAGCGAGCCGCTGGGATCTCGGAAACCAGGATCCAACACGCGGGTCCCCATCCGAACTGGAAGAAGGCGGCGAAAACGAAGATACAGACAAGCGCGAAGTAGCCGGCGCCAGGCACGGGCTCCCCGTCGACGGGAGGCGAAATCCGTATGTATAGACCGATATAGAACATGCAGAAAGCCTGGCCGACAGAGGATACTAGCAGCGAGCGGCGGCGTCCAAGCGAGTCGGCCATGAACAGCAAGAACAGACCGCACGCCACGACCTTAACGATGCCATAGACACCCGTGCTAAGCAATGAGTTGGATGTGCCTGTGATGCCGAGATTTTTGAAAATCTGAGGCGCATATGTGTTGATAGCGTTGGTGCCCGTCATCTGCTGGCAAATCATGAGGGTGATGCTGAGGATGGCTCGCTTGCGGTTCGTGGGGATAGTCCACATCTCCCTCTGTAACGACCAGAAACTAGCGTCACCGATCAGGCGCCGCTCGTACTCAAGCTGGTCGGCGATCTCCTGGAACTCGTCTTGCAGGTATGGGTGGTTAGACGGGAGGTTTCGGATTCGCTTGAGCACCGCTTTCGCCTCCTCCCAACGGTCCTTGCGGGCGAGATAACGCGGCGATTCGTTGCAGATGGCCATGAGCGAAAATAGTAGTAGAGCGGGTAGGCCTTGAATCGAAAGCGGAACGATATATTGCGCGGGGCCTCTCAGGTGTATGCTGACTGCGTAATTGCCCCAAAACGCTATCATACTACCAGTAACGATAAACATTTGATACAATCCTGTAAGTAGGCCACGGATGGCACGAGGCGCGTTTTCGGTAACATAGATCGGGTTAACGACACTAGAGCAACCGACACCAAGACCTATTCAATAGTTTAGAAATTAAGATACGAAAGGGGTGTGCGTCTCGGGAAGCCGGAATAAACCATACCAGAGATGAATCGACCAATGTACATAGGCTCGAGATGACCAGAAGCAGCAGCTTGCATGGCCACGCCGGCGAGAGTGAGGAGAGCACCACCCATCAAGCACGGCCTACGACCAAACATATCCGTTAGGGGATAAGCTGCGAGAGCCCCTACGAAACATCCAGCTTGCAATACCGATACGATATTTCCTTGAAGATTAGCGGTTGCAACGTCGTCTTTGCTTCCTAGACCATATGTGCTATTGTAGAGAATAATGTTAGAGGCTGTTGCTAGATTCAGGGCGAAGCTGGGGAGGATCGAATGGGAGACATAACATACGCGATAAACGAGTCAAGGTTAATAACACCACCAATCACACCGCTATCCCAACCAAAAGACATGGCACCGAAGCAAGCCTATTGTGAGGATATTTCATTAGTCACCTCAAGAAACAAAATATGTTATGCAAATAACAATTACTTACAGAACACGCCAAAAGATAGACTCTCCACCCGTAAATTTCCTTCGGGTCATCTTTCATGGCGTCATTTTTGACGATATACTTTAATAAAGACGACATGATTGTCGATGACGGCGGGACGAGTCCCAGACGACTATTTCCTTTATCGTCGTCTCCTGTTTTTCTACCGGCGCTCTCTTTCTAGTCGTAAGAAGGCAGTCTCGCTGCTGTCGTCCGAGATTCTCCAGCGATACGCGAGAAGAATGGCTGACAACGAAGGCCAAGCAAGACACGAGCGGCGAGACCTTACTTTTAAACAATGCATTGCTTGTGGGTGAGGGTGAGCTGCCGATAGAGCTTTCTCACTCTCGCCTCGCTGCAGTACCACGTTATCAGGGGGCCAGGGTCAGGATAGCACGCAGCTTGGCGGAATAGGAGATCTGGGGGCCTGGAAGTCCCAAGTCGCCTTTGGTTGAATCAACGTTATGGGTGGAAAATGGACGAAGGGTAAGCTCCGTATTCTTCCACCAAACAGATTGGCCAGAAAGACTGGACGAAAGGCGCTGGGGCTCGCTGGACCTCGCTGGACCGAGGGGACCCTAGCAAGTCCGCGGATAGCCCGACTTTTGCGTACTATGTAGGCCTTGTGGTTCTTTTACCCCATGGGCCGCTATGGACACTAAGACCAAAGGATTCCGGGGACTGGGGTTAGCCAAGCTTGGGGAAATATCAGATCCTTCTTAGCCAGTTAGAATACTGCGTCCTTGAGCTTTTAGATATTTGGCTCCATACTTTTTTTTTGTCCCCTTGGACGTACAAAATTCCGTACAACTTTCATGGACTACATTCTCGCTAAAGACATTAGCAGTTATCATGCTACGTATCTCATAATGCTTAGCGGTCCAGACGCAGGACACCTGCTAGAGATAGTAATATGCTGATAGGGTTAGCAGTCGAGGTTGTAGGGGAAGTGGAGATGTTACCTCTGGGGGTTGGGACTCAGGGCCGAATGTTGAAGTAGTGTGGCAAGCTTTCCTGGTTCTTTAGCGCAGATCCGACCAACCAGCCTGGCCGGTTCAACTTGATGGTCAACCTCCACTACGGAGATGGACTTCATTTTAGGCTCAATGCGGGGGAGACGAGCCGGGGTCAACCCAATGCAGGTAAGCTTAGGGACGATTACTTCATATGAAGACGAAGATGGAGAGTGAATGTATAGACGATGAATATACTATTACGAAAATACGAGTATAAAATGAACTTTATAGTAGCCAGTCATTGATGAGATTGATGGGATATATTCGCTTCTATCAACACGAAGAGTGACAATTTTGAGTGCAAGGCTACTTCTTGGGTAGTAGCTATACTTGACCTCACCCTCTCATGATCTTGACATCTAGAATTGAACGCAAGGTTGGGTTGTATACATATGTATGTTCAGGGGGAGAATAATGCAAAATAGATGGAGTATCACAAGATAGTGAAGCCATAAACGAAAACGAGAAGTAGCAGCATATAGCATTTGAGAAATAGCATGCTATAAAGCATACTGTAACCGTAATGGCTCAATGAGATTCCCCTATCTCATATGAACTCATCGCCTATACGCGCGCGGGGTATGTCTTATTCGTCTAACAGAACGTTCCAACTATTGCGGATCACATCTCTACTCGAGGCTCTTTTGTCCGTTCTACCGATCTCCAACTCGGGCGATTGCTACACCGGGACTTGGTCGTCTAAACAAGGCATACAAAACGTCATCATACAAGCTTTGGTTGTAAAATCGTCTAAATACCTCGGAGTTAGGTTATAGGCATTACACATTGTATCTACGAGCGTATAAGCTGCGCGCAATCTATCGTGACGCTATCCTGAGCTGCTTATTTCGTTCTCGAAGTCAGCATCGTTACATCAAACGGCAGATCTCTGTGACTGCATCTAGTCTCTTACAGTCTTCTACCGGCGCGTCGTATTCCCAAGGCTTATCTCTCTATCCTATCTATACCTTTACGTCAACAATTATCTATTTCATTAAAATACTATTACTGATGATAATAAAGAAAAGGAGAGAAAGAAGGAAAATGCTAACTGAGCCATCCGCGTCGGTGCTTGGCTTAGACCCGACGCACCGGAACTGCGTGCTTAACGGGAACGCGTTCCAGCAGGATGCCATCCAATCGTTTAACGGGTGGCAGTACGCGAGCTTCTACAGCTACCTGTCAGCAGAGGCCGCTCATGAGCCGCTGTATATCCATCTATCGCGTAGGAAGCTTCCGGACGGGGAATGGGAGACGCTCGTTTTCGAGGACTACCCTCAGACGACGGATGATGGACACAATACTGTACAGGTAATATAAAGAAACACCTACCTAGGCACCTACCTGGTCGTTAGAAATGAAAAAAAGAAAAGAACCACGCTGAGTAAGAAGTAAGATCGGTATATGTCCCGGCGACGGCACTATCCATCTCTCGTACGACCATCACTGCGATAGGTATGCTGTAAACAACATAATGTTTTAGATTAGGTTGCTGTTAGGCCCTATGCTCACGATAGAATCTCTACAACAGAATAAGATACCGCCACTCCCAACCCGGCGTCGCCCACTCCCCCGAATCCTTCCCGTGGTCCGCCTCGCTATTCACACCGCACCTGTCGCGGCTCCCCGGCCTCGGCGCAGAACACGACGACCTGCTCAGCTACGTGACGTACCCGCGCTTCGTGCCGCTCGACCACACCCTGCTCTTCTCGTTCCGCACGGGGAAAGCCGGTCTCGGCGACGACCACCTAGCCGCGTACGAGCCGCGGCGAGGCGGGGCCTACGGGTACACGGTGCTCGGCACGAACCTCCAGGGGGTCGAGAACAACGCGTACATCCACGGGCTGGACGCGCGCGGCAGCCGGCTGCACACGACGTGGGTGTACCGGGAGTTCGTGTGGTACGCGGGGTGGGACGACCTGCAGGACACCAAGCACAAGCAGCAGCGGGGGCCCAACTCGGCGGAGAACAACCGCGACATCTGCTACGCGTACTCGGACGACGGAGGCGTGTCGTGGCGGAACGGGGCCGGGCAGCTCGTGGCCGACCTGGCGAAGGGCGAGAGCGTGCGGCCCGACGCGCCGGGGATAGTGGCGTTCGAGATCCCCAAGGGTTCGGGGCTCTCGAATCAGGAGGCGCAGGCTGTGGATCACGAGGGCGGCGTGCACGTGTTGAATCGGGATGCGGTGGGCGGAGCGCAGAGGTGGAAGCATTATTATCGCTCGCCGAAAGGTAAGCCTACCTACCTAACTTATCATTCATTTCTTCTTCCCTCTCCCGTTTCCTCTTTCCCCTTCACGCATTTCCCCCTATTTTTTGAGTTTTCTAAGAATCGCTAATACCCAGCAAAACAGGCATATGGACGCAACGCGCCCTGCCGCACGTCCAAGGCGTAAAAGGCGGCAAACGGGGCCGACTAGCCGTGAGCAAAGACGACGACCTGTACCTCGTCCTGCCGGACAACACGGCGCCGGTTCTAACCATCCTCAAGGCGACGAAAGCGTCCGGTTACGCCGAGTACGAGCTCGTATGGCGGGAGACCGGGTTCCCGCCGACCGAGCCTCTTGTAGATACCACGAGGCTGGATCACGACAACGTGCTGTCGGTGTTCACGCGGTCGAGCAACGCCGCGGACATAGAGTCGAACCCACACGTTAACGTCGTGGTTCTTGATTTCAAGCTGTGATTCGGTGTAGGATGGATCGTTACGGTAATAAAAATATATTGGAATCGTATTCGTTTGATTCTTTTGATGCTCCAGTCGCGTATAGGAAAAGAACCCGCACATATCATATGATCGCTTTGATACCAATACCGATATTCTATTAGTTGTCTAGGTATTCTATGATTCAAATTTTTATATTAGTACAAGGTACTCATGACTCGTTATATTTCCATGCCGCAGCCTCGCTACTTGTTATACAGACAGGAACTTATTCCTTCGTAGCCTCGCCGTTCGCAACGTGAATAGGTTTTTTAACGCCATTTCCGTTTGTAGTAACGGGAGGTACAGTCGTTTTGGCTGTTGGCCACTTGTCGACGTCGAAACCAGCTGCTATAGCTGCTTGCAAGACGCCGTAGACCACAATGGCGACAAGGACGATGAGATCAAATATGTGAACGAACCACCAAAAGTACTGGCGGCCCAAAGTACAGTAAGCGAACTCGTACTCCCACTGCCAGGTGTCCTCGTCAAACCAAACGCTGAGCAAGCCAGCATAACCGCCGTACATAGCCATCATACTTCGGACGGTGATTTCTCTCAGACCTGGTATTCCAGGTTTGCCGGGGAGCTGATCCGCTTTAGCAGTAGGCCATCGAGTAACGCGCCATTGACGCTCATCACCTTCCGTCTGGTTGATATAGTGATACGTATCACAGCCTTCGTGGTCGTGTCCATTTAACACGACGCCCTTACGACCTAAACCATGTCCCGGAGCGTTTGAATCGCCATTTAATCCAAAGATACCTTCCAAAAATCCACGGGACGCATCGGCCGAAAGATGGTTCTGTTCTTTGACACCACCACCCGTATGGAAATCAAAAAATGGACCGTCAACGCAGACCCCTTCAGGTTTGTACAAGGGTATATGAGTTAGCACGAGCGTGAAGTGACCTTGGTATTCGACCGCGGTGGCTGTGTTGATAACATCGTTTACAAAGGCATACGTCTTATCCTGGAGACTCTGGTCTGCAGCCGGTGTATCAAGGTTCATATTGTTAACGTTGAGAATGCGGAGCTCTGGAGCTAGGCGGTTGGAGTCAGGGTTCGTTTTTTCGTTGTAGATAGTAGCATTAACTACCGGGTTGGTAATAGGTAGCTCGAATCGTAGCTCGTAGGCGGCTTTGCCAAATGCGCGTTCAAATCGTTCCAGTCGCTCCACTGTCAGATCGCCCGCATACCCGATATCATGGTTACCAGCTACGTTGATTATTCTGCGGCGCCAGGCCGCGGCGTTATCATCCTCAACGCCAAGTAACCCAGCTGGTTCGTATTCCTCGGCGGGATAGGTAGCAACTTCGTCAGGAACACGCTCGCCTCCTTTGAATGAACGGTTCCAGAACCTCCAACTCCTCCGGTTAAATTCTTTCTCCTTGATCCATTGACTTCCTAGCAAGTCTCCTAGAACAGAGACGTGAGTAGGTTTAGTCCACCATCGTAGCGTTCGGTAGATGTGGGCAAGGTAGAAATCGTTTCCGAACAAGTCTATTCGCTTGCGAACGGACTCGAGCGTATCGGGGATGTCGTCGAAGAAGATATCAACAATATCGTGAACCACCTGTCGCAAGCGTTTGCGTAGGGATGGATGATCGGTCTTGTAGGTAAGATGACGAATAGCCCACGTCAAGTGAGGAAAGGACTCTCGATCATAGTTCCTAATGGAGGTATCGCCTTCTAACTGAGGGTCACCGAGCGCGAGGAGCCGAAACGGTGCGGCCTTGCTCGAAGTCGGATGAACATGCTGTCGCAAAGTATGTTGGAACGCTACGCTACGATCGTCTGTTCGTGGAAGTGGAAACGCACAGCCAAGAAAGATTGGATAAAGATACAAATAGAAAGTACAAGCTACGGCGAGAGGAATGAGGGCTCGCAAAGCATTGCGAAGAAGAGTCGCAGGGGACATGTAGAAAACGGCATATGGCCGAAGCCTATTAATTAACAAATCGTACCTAAGAAATGGTACTCGAAAAGGAAGAAGATAAACATTACGCGCACGCGATGCCTGAAAATGCTTTGAAGAAAGGTGTGAAAAAAGATTAAAATAGAATTGATTATTGTACCTAAAAAAAGGGAAAAGGGGGGCTCTCTTACATGCCTAAGCCCCTGGTCTAAGCCCTGGTGGTACCATTCGTCCCACTCTAGTCCACCTAATAGAAGGGTAAATCGGACATTATAGCGATTTAGGATTCTTAAACCGCTGCCCC
This sequence comes from Daldinia caldariorum, assembly GCF_022478825.1. Taxonomy (NCBI): domain Eukaryota; kingdom Fungi; phylum Ascomycota; class Sordariomycetes; order Xylariales; family Hypoxylaceae; genus Daldinia; species Daldinia caldariorum. The sequence goes on along the minus strand of NW_025953056.1, from coordinate 195,197 downwards.
AGTTATGTGCCGATATGTACCTATATTATACCGCAGAGAAAACGAGTACAGTACAGCTTCATGTTGACGTTTACTATTTCTTATTCAAAAGAAAGATTTAGTTCTGAAATCAGAATCAGATGATAATTTTCAACAATGTACTTTGGTTATATGTGAATTATTAAAAGTTATTTATTTCTCAATAAATCGTATCATCAACGATAATAGCAATAATATCACGCATTTTTAGACCATCTAATTTGACTCCTATTATGTGCCGTTGACTATTAGTTTCTTATTGTCAACTCGTATAAGCTCAGAGATTCTACAGTACAGTTCTCGTGGCTTACTCTCGGTTTACGGCAACATTGCTTCTATGCTTTTCTAGCTACTGGGTAGTTAGGGGATTAGGAACTGCCCATTCCAAGCTCCTCAAAATAGGAAAACTGCTCTTTTTTCCTAAAGCTACATTTCATTGCCATTAGCCGTCATACCCTAAGTCGTATCTCATAAATCTCATCCCTTTGCTGCTCTCTTCACTGGCCCTCCATATCCTCATCAAAGCTAGGGAAGTCGACCGTAAACTCCGGCTCATAGCTCTCATCTGCACCCTCTGGGCAGAATGCGAACGCTATAACGCTGTTATCCTTGATACCTTTGCTAGCCGGCGTATCTGTCTCGCCGACCTCAAGAGGAATCCAGCCACGGCTGAGGTCAGTAGGTATCTTCGGCAGGGCGAACTTGATTTGCGAATGATCGGAAGGTAGCTTGGTCTTGTCTGGTGAGGCGACAGAAGTGCTCAATCCTGACTCGTAGCGTGCGTTCAGAGCTTCTAAAAGATCCTTTGCTATACTGTTGAAAGTTTTTGAGGGATCGACAAATAAGAAGACTGTATGTATGCCGTGCTTGAAGCGGAGAGATAAATCGATATCATTGACTTCCTATAATAGAGTAAGTAAGTGAGCCACTCGTAAGCGCGTCTGTAAAAAAAAAGAAAAAGAAAAAAGAAAAAAGAAGTTTGAAACATCACAAACAGGTTCTCATATGCGCGCTCACTAAACCGTAATATTTCAGTGGTTATAAGGCATCTCTATAAGCCTTAAGGTGTCTACGTAATCAGAGGATACGTAACCTTAGAAAAACAACAAGTAGGTATTTAATAAACTAACCTACCATATTTGATCAAGAGTAAAGTTATTTCTACTTTCTTGCTGATACTTGCTGATACTGCAACGGCTGCGGCTCTTAAATTCGTGACGGGGATGAAGATTAGGTACCTGAGATGTGATGTACAATACGAAGTACCCACCTTGTACTGTACCTCCAGGTAAAATCGCGTCTGCACGTGTCCGCGTAAAGTGTACGGTTTAAATGGCTTGTAGTCAAATACTTAAATAAAGTGGATCTGAGTTTTCTCAGCATTTGAATTTTCTCAGGGCAGCTACGAGATGACCGACCATACGATAGCAGTCTTAGGTAATTGCTGAGGCTTTCCCACTTGCCTAAACTCACCAAACATTATTATTTTTTCTTTTTCCTGAATCTAGGTACCTAAATCACATTAACGCCGTACTGTCCCTTTCATATTGCAACTCAAAATTTCTGTTCGTAGCCCAGTTCAATATGGCTGAATCTGAAAATGAAGCTAGGCGTCAATGGTCGCCCACTCGAGAAGAATATACTCAGCTATGGAAAGATTCTCGATTATCTATCCCGCCATTGATTCGCATACCAGCTGCGGCGCTGACTGCATTCAGCGTGGGAATGACTTTGGGTCTCGCACAAGGTAGCAAGATGGCCGGCTTACGTTTTAGAGCCGAACATGCTCACAGGCTCCCTACGTCTACAACCGGATGGTACCTGTATCACAAGAGCAAGAACTACCATCTAGCATATGGAGGACTGAAGGAAGGCTTTAAAGTCGGCGTCAAACTCAGCATTTTGAGTACCTGTCTGTTCTGCGCCGAGAACGTGTTCGACGTATACCGGGGCAGCAAGGATCTTTTCAGCACCGTGATGGCCAGTCTGGCTGTAGCCGGTGGTTTCAGTTTCTGGAGTACGTTATTCCATATTTAATCTGGTCGCTTTGGTTTATGCAGGCCTAATTATTCATCTTGATATAGATCGATTTTCAGCTGCAGAGACGGCGAGGACGGCTAAAAAAGGTCTTATATTTGGACTCGCGTACGGTGCCGCTCAAGACGTACTGTCTCTCGCCAAAGGACGACCCGTAGGTTATATCGAGTTTATTCGGAGACATATCGGAAAGGTCAACCAACTTAAGGAGAAGGCGATATGAAAGTAAAGCTATTAAACATCACGGATTTGTAAACATCCACTTAAATCCGCGTTGTGCCGAGAGCATCGCCAAGGGACTGTACTATGTACTTAAGCTAAGGCTTTGGTATGGCCTCGGCCTTAGCAGTGGATGAGCTGTGGATGTCTACCTAGGTAGATTGCGGCTCCCTAAGGCTTACATGGGGTCTTGTTTGCGCTAGGCAGCTTATCCACTCGTTCGGATAGAGATTGCGGTCTCTACGTTACGGTAAAAAGAAAAAGGAAAACAGAAAAAAAAAAAAAAAAGGATACAAAAAGTCATCACGGCTTCTAATAAGGTGCTGACGAGTATTGAATCTAGGTGAATATGGGAAGATAATCACGGTCCAGTTAACCCAACAAAGGCACGTGGCTTCGTCGAGATGAAGTTACGTTATAGTTTACCTGACAAGCCATCATTATGAATCAGCGGGTTCGGCCAACGTCGCATGTCATCTCCATCCGCAAAAAGCGTCAACTTAGTCGATTTGGTTTAGGGGATACCCCACGTTAAGCGCGGAGGTCTCGAACCATGCAGAATCTTTTGCGTAGGTTGTCCGGGTTATTCTTGCTATATTCGACCACCTTCAACAACCGGTCCGCACTAGCCTAAATCTACCTACCTCTGGCTCGTCCTTTGATGCCGCTACCCCGCGGCGCAACCTCTGATTGGACAATGGATGCATATAATGCGTCTTCGCATCACGGCTACAGACGGCATTTCTTGAGACTCGATGGGTCCACGTGATCATCAACGATAAGAACGCTCGGTGGATTGACATCGAGTCGTGATTGGAATATCGGAGCTTCGAGGTTAGACTAATCGTCATCTTCGAGGTGTTTCCTTAATGCCGTACGATGCAGCCCCAGCCGGGGGTTTCATTCAGCAACGCGACTGAGATCATTGCGATGCCGGAGATAAAGAATCAACCTAGAATAACACAACAGTAACCTAGAAATTTAAGATACCTCATCCGTGCCTGTTTAAAGTAACAGCTTCCCGCTCTATACTGATACTTTTCCATTGTTTCTATTTGTTTGTTATACCTACCTCCTTGCCTACTTCTAGCCCAAGCGCTTCTTTTCCTATCGTTCCTACCTACACCTCTTTCCTATAACCCGCCCTACCGTCCTTTATCTCTCATAAACTGCTTACTTTTCTCTTACCCTCTAGGGTCTTTAAAGTACCTCCCCGAAACGCGAACAATGGTACGAGCTTCCGTGTTAAGCAGGTCGTCCCTTCTACCGATATATGCAAATACGATAAGGAACTCACAATGCGGCCTTTATGGCATAAGTCGCAATGGCTTGCATCAAAGACTTAGAGTAGTCTCGACGACGAGGCGGAAGATACACTCTTCTTCAACAAGGCCTTCACTCCCCGCAGAACAATCCGCTTTAGCTGCTACGGCATCCGTAAACCATCTTCCCTCTGAAGTACCAGGTCCTTCGCTTACGATGGCAAAGTCCCCGCCACTGTCGGTTCTTCCTCTATCCACGGTGCTGCGTAACCTAGCCACTACTAGCATATCATCTTCTCCAATTCTATTACCTCCTTCCTTAGCAATCATGAACGTCCTCGCACACTCCAACCAGGCCCTCTTCAACCCGGATAAAAACCCCTTACTTCGATGGTTCTTGAAGAAGACATTCTACGCGCAATTCTGCGCAGGTGAGAATGCGGCCGAGGTCCGCCACACCATCGACGGCCTCAAGAAGATCGGCTTTACGGGCGTCATTCTAGGGTATGCCCGAGAGATCGTCCTCACCGATAAGCAAACTCAGAAGCTCGCGTCGTGCGAAGAAGGACCAGTAGCTGAAGAATGCGTGCGTAACGAGATCGGCCCCTGGGCGGCGGGAACCTTGGAGACAGTGAAACTTGCGCAGCCTGGGGACTTTGTTGCACTCAAGTTTACCGGCGCCGGACGACAGGCTCTATATGCTCTAAAGAACCGCCTACCCCCACCGAAACACCTTCGCAAGGCTATCGACGATATTTGCGCCTTGGCTGCGGAAAGGGATGTACCTCTACTCTTCGACGCCGAGCAGATGGCAATCCAGCCCGGCATTGACGACTGGACCCTGGAGTACCAACGCAAGTTTAACAAGATCCCGGGCCACGCTCTCATCTACGGCACATATCAGGCTTATCTAAAATCGACAGCAAAGACACTTGCCGAACACCTCGCAGTGGCCGCCAAGGAGGACTTTACGTTAGGTATTAAGCTCGTGCGCGGCGCATATCTCGGCTCGGACCCGCGACACATCATCCACGATACCAAAGCCGACACCGACGCGGCGTACGACGGAATCACAGCGAGCCTAATTTGCCGACAATGGGGTTCCGTGCTGAAGTCGCCGGAGGAAGGTCTCAAATTCCCGCGTATCAGCATCTTATTAGGGTCTCACAACCTCGAGTCCGTGCGCCAGGCCCGGGCGATTCGAGACAGCGAGAAAGCAGACCGCACTACCGAATTGGCAATCGCACAACTGCAGGGCATGGCGGACGAGGTCAGTTGCGAATTGGTATACGCATCGCGGCAGCTCGACGGCTACGTCCGAGATAAGGGTGATGTGCCGAAGGCCTACAAATACATCGTTTGGGGCACCACTGGCGAATGCATGAAGTACCTACTCAGAAGAGCGCACGAGAACAAGGACGCCGTAGCAAGGACGAAGAGCGGGCGCGATGCCATGTGGAATGAGGTTAAGAGGCGATTTAAGGCTTCGCTAGGACTAGCGACGGCATGAAGGATGTAAATTTAAGGTCAGGGAGGGAGGATATATAAGTATGGCCGGGTGTGGGTGTAGCATAAGGTGAGAGTACCGACGAGTACTCGATAGGAAGGCGAAAGCGTGCATATACCCTGCTAAGTCTAGGTGTGCGGGCGCAATGACTTATGAATTAATGGAATTCTAATGCATGTGGGTATTTACTAGGTACCTAATTTTACTATCATGGTTTACTATCATGGGAGAATCAAGATGATATCCTAAATTTGGCAAAGGGAGAAATAAGCAAACAAACTTACGACGGTTATTAAAGTCGAAGAAACTTGTCCATACCTAGCATTTAGTTATTTTCAATGGGTTACATTATACATTTTTTATTAAAACGACTTCCTCTTCGTCTAATCTTTCCCTCCCTTCTATTGTCTCTTAGAGATTAGAAATTCATGCACGACTATAAACTCCTCAGGGCCATGCTCCCCAGCACCATCATCTCGGACTCGGCGCGGCGCAGCGCCGAGTCTTCGACGCCGTCGAGCCAGCCCACGCCGTTCAGCTTGTAGTACTTGCGCACCTTGCTCCAGTCTGTGAGGCCGGACTGCGTTATGGCCTCGTCGGTGAAGGGGGTGGGTGTTCCCCGGACGTGGGCGAGGAGGTGCTGCTGGACTGCCACTGCTGTTTCTGCTGCTGCTTGGGGGGTGGGGGTGGAAGTGGAAGTGGAAGTGGGAGTGGGTGTTAGTACTTTGACGATGATGAGGTGTTTGCTGCTGCTTGGGGTGATGCCGAATCGGCGATAAGCTTCGGAGATCTGTATAATGCGTAAGTATGGTTAAGTTAGGTATGTTCGGGTTAGAATCAGTGATGAGTGGTAGGTATGTAGAAGAAATAAGTAAGTAGATTGGTGGAAAGAGTGTATGTGTGTGAGAAAGAGAGAGATGAGACTACGCACGTTGTTATTTGGACTAAGAGAGCACACGATTTCGGAGTGGATGTTGGGCGTCTTCATGCTGCCGCTCATGTGTATGGTTATCGCCTTGTATACGGCTGCTAGAACCTGGAGGCGCGATATTACCTATGAGTGGGTAGAAAGACCGAAATGTTAGTATATATTTTCTTATTCTTTTCTTATTTTTAATTTTTTTTTTTAAAAAAAAAATCAAATCCTACTTCTAATCTGGACTAAAATTCTTTTTATATCCCGAATGCTTTTTGATATTTACACGCTAAGAGGACGACGTACAGAACTGGCATTGATGAAGGCATACTCATACTCGGCATTTCGGCTAAGTAGTTGCTGTTGTAAGAACTCGGCATTGGTGACGTCTTTGAACAGACCAACGAGGACCGTATATGACGATGGCACATGTTCGAGTTGGATAGTTTCTATAAGGCTTGACGACGACGACGACGTCGCTGGTTGACTATCGCTTGGGGACGCCATGGCGATTGGGTGAAATTGTTGACAGCTCTAAATATTCCAGCAACTGAATGGCTAGAGATCTTTGGTCCGGTGAATTTATTATCAAGTATTGAATGTATATTTGGTATAAAATCTGAATAAGTCGCCGAGATGTTTGGTGATAAGTATTGCAGCAGCAGTATGCGCTTTCAAGGTGTTTGGAGTGATGATAAACTGATAGTGGGGCTTTACGTAGCGCGGAGGGGTATTGGAGGGGCACGACGCAGCAATTGACAGCAGCTGTATTCTGGCAGGTTTGGTACCGATAATAGGGTACGATACATGGGTACCTGGTAACTTTTAAGGTGACCCGGTGAACCCCCTATTTTTTAGAAATACACTAACGTAGGTAGGTACCTCTATGTCACATCTCTCACTTTAGCAAGATTAATAAGGATTAACCACTCCTGCTTAAGATACGACGTGGCTGAGTTCTACGTAGTACGTGGTCACTTACAAGTATACCTAGAGTCGGTAAAGAAACCATGTCGGATATTTGATCATGTGTGATTAAAAGCCTTACCCAACTATGTGGTTCACCTCGTTTCATCGTTATCGTTCATGTTTCAAGGCGTCGGCCCCCAATGCTCATGATCGCATACCTTTTTTATACATTAGGTACCTAGGTGGTATAGAAAAGCCAAGCGGGTAAGATACCTTAGGTATGCTGATGCAGAGCTTACCAATAACCAGATAGATATATTCCGTATATTCTTACTAATTCGTCACCGACAACTCGATAACATAGCCAAAATTGTGACGACGTTAGTTCCTTTGTGCATAAATCCCTTAATATTGGGGGGGGGGGGGGGGGGGGGGGGGGGGGGGGGGGGGGGGGGGGGGGGGGGGGGGGGGGGGGGGGGGGGGGGGGGGGGGTGGG